>NC_065449.1:89416275-89676275 GCF_917563875.1 Diabrotica virgifera virgifera | reverse complement strand
TCTGAGTTTAGCAAACCGGCTATAATAGTATTTTTTAATAACAACTTTGACCAAGAATACTAATAATTTGATACAAGAAGAATACAAAAAATAATGATATTTTTAACCCAGATGGGCAAGGGAGGTTTTACTGTATATATATTAATATAGAGGTTGTCCTCAATTTTTTTATATATTTTCTTTTGTATTCACATTAACTTTGTGAGCTTTTGTCAGTGATTGGTACAAAGAATTAAATTATTATGTTTCTGTAACAGAATTTTAATTTCCTTAAATTTTTAAAATAAAAATTTGTTTTACTACTGTTTTTGTGGTTATCTTTGGTGCCAACTCTTACTTATGACAATATTAGAGAAAAAAAAATTGAAAAAAGAAATAGTTTATAACAAATTGACGAATATTTATTGCAAAAAGGGTCATGTAGATATTATTATTGTTATACGCTACCCCAAATTAAAAAAAAAAACATTGAAATTGGCCCATTACTAACGGAGATATTGCAAAGTTCTCCTCCGCCAATTTTCAGACAAAAAGTTTTCATTTAAGCTCGCTACGAAAATCATTATTTTTCGAAATATTCTACAATTTTTACTGTATGTATAAATAGCATTGTTTAATATGGTTGATAGATGTACTCACGCACTTTTAAATGTTAATATTGATAAATAAACCAATTATGAATTTTTAAACTTGGAACAGCTATCTTGGCAAAAAATGGTTCTAGAAAATTTTTTTCCTATTGTAAATGTGTCAAATATTACCAAAAATACTGTTACAGTCAAAATTACTGATTAACTTTAAATCATCTCAGGTACATGATTAAAGTATTTATAAGCTAGAACATTCGTTGTAATAAAAACAATTTCATCAATTTGATTAAATATAAATAGCGTAAATTCATTAATTCGATTTGTAGGTATTTTATGTTTTTTATTGTCATTGAAATTGTTCATTTACTCTATAGCTGACGTTTGTTTGATTCTAGTTGAATACATAGCGTTGACAATTCTTCATTTTCGTATCCAATATGGTACCGCTTCTGGACTTTTAAATCTGTCAAATCAAAGTTCTATTTTTAAAAGAAGAATGTGACGTAGTTGGTCACTTAGCAGCTTGAAAAATCGAAATTGTTGATTTGAACGTCACCGCCGAAATTTTTAAATGTCTGATTTTTGAAAATAAGGATCTATCTGATCCATCCATTAATTTGGGATCTATAAATCAGGCTTTTGAATAAACTAGTAATTATTGGAGTTAGTAAAATTCATTTTGAGGATATATTACTAGTTTAGTCCAATTTTTGGGATAAAATACGGCTGTGGTGTCATTTCTTCGATTTGGTAAGTGATATTTGCATATTGGGTGATCGATTATGTGTGACAACGAGTAAATTGTTCTAGATACGAATGAATGTTTGGTTTGAGGCCAGAAAACGCGTTTCTGTATCGAAGTTGTACTGAAGACACGTGATCCTCTGAAAGCTGGAAGACCCCATCGATTTTGGGTAAGTTATGCTATATTACATCCCACCTCGGGGGGGTCTAAGGGGTACTTGTGAATTTTAATAGTGGGATTAATGCTTGTTTTGTTTTAGGGTTTTTCCACGTGGTTTTTATTTTGGGGTTTGGATCTCAATAACTGGATTTCATATGAGTTACTTTAAATATTTTGATTTGTAACCATTTAATTTGCTGATCTTCTTTTTTTTAATCTGTAGAATTTGATAATTTAGGTTGCGGTAATTTATTTGTATATTTTATTTGTTGAATTCAGGTATCTACATTAGGTTGGTTTTTTTTTAATTTATTAGTATTTCCTTTTATAATTTCTTATGTACACGGCTCTTGATCGGATAGTCAATTGTTTATTTTCCGCTACGCGTACTCGACCTTACCATTCGCAGAGCTCTACGATTGCGTCTCGAGATTTATAAATTGCATTTTTTTTATATACGTTTATATTTTTTTTTGTTGCTACCCATATTTAGGTAATTTACCCAGTGATCAGGGGTCGTTGTTTGGTTCAGTTTGGTTAGTTTTTGTAGTTAGTTTAGTGTAATTTTTAAAAAAGTGTTCAATATATTATGTGTTCAATTAAAGTGTCAAAGGTGTAGTATTATTCCGATTCTTTTGGCAAATTCGGGAATTTAGGTACACTGGATTGGTGTTTGGGGCATGAATTTGTCTGGCGCCCTCTTTAACAACAAAATAGTAAAATTGGGAATCCACCCCATCTCCACTGTATAAAAGCTAGCCCGCAACACCTGTGCTCTCACCTCCAACGAATTTTGTGTTGCGTTGTGAGGTGGTGGCAATACGAATATAGAAAAATCATTTCAAACTTTTTAATCCCGGCAATGTTATTAAAAAACAAATTTTAAACAAATTACAACAATTTATAAACGCCATTTAGGAGGAGTGTTTAATTGAAATTTTGATTTGCCAATGTATTTATCGAAAACGTATATAAAAGCAAAAAAACTCAGATCTTAAAAATTTGTATACTCTATCGGCAACAACCGCATTTTTCAATTGAAAAAATGGTAATTTTTAATAAACAAATTAAATATCTCGTAAACTACTCAACATTTTTTAACCAATTTTTTTATGCTTTATAGTGGTAATACAGGGCAACTTTTTCTGCAAAACTAAATGTTTTCTAGTGTTTATTTATAATGCAAATATTATTTTTTGGAAATTTGTTTTTCAATTTTGATTCACAATTATTTAAATAAATTAAGGGTCAAATTTAATTTAGTAAGTCTTATATAAAAGGCTGTTTCTTCAGCTTTGCAAAAAAATGTGAGAACCTTAATTAAATCATGAATTACCTCAGCAATTAAAAAAGTAAATTTTGTGCAAAAATTACTAATTTTTAATTATTTAAAGAATGATCCCCTCATATGAATCATATACTTTCTTGAAAATATTTTTTGCCTTGACCTAAAGTTTGATAAAAAATTTATTCCAACCTGTACGGAATTACATTTTGATTAACATGTGTTGTAATTTTATTTGATCGGGCTATATCCCTAACCTGTATATTATGTACACTTCGGAAAAAATGATCAATAAAATATTACTTTGGTAAAAATATCTTCGACTAATTATATCGTCAAAGTCTCTCAAGCCCAAAACGATAAATGCTGATATGGATGAAAGTCTAAAAAAACATCTAACATCTTATCGGGGGTTGTCAGGCTGTCTTAAGCTTCATTTACACTAGGCAAGTTTACTGGCCGAAGGTACTGGCGGTCACTAAACTTGCTTGTGGTTTTCTGTCTACATATTTTCAAGTTTATTTGCTAGAAGTTAGAAAAGAAAATGTCTCCAAGTGCCGTAGTGTGTGCTGCTGTCAGTGTTTTGGTAGACGAAATTTCCAATAGCTTAATAGTTATTTTTACATCGCAAGAAAAACAGGAAAAAACGAGTTTGAATTAGAGATTTGATAAGGCGAGAAAGTGGGTCAGAACGACTGTTAAATGAGATAGGAGTGGAAGATCTCCATTCTTATAGGAATTGTATGTTTTCCCTGCTCATTTGTTTCCTTGCTCATAACCGTGCTCCCTCCGTAAAAAACTATCTGCCGCGAGAAATCATATCAGCTTTGTCTTGTACAAATCATCATTAGATACCACTTCCACTTATTTTAGACTTATTTTATTCACTTCTTGCCTTTAAACATTATTTGTTTTTTTTTATCTTCAATTTTAGCAATTTCATATCAATATTCTCAAATCATGTTTCGTTCTGCAACTCCTTTAAAAGTTTCTCAAATGCGTTTTCAAGTTTTAATTTATTCTTGACAGTTTTTAGTTGTTTTGTTCTCTGTTTTGTTGTAGTTAATAAACAATCAGCGGCCAAATTTGTGAGTAGAACTTTTTACTCATAGTATCAGTAGAACATATTTATAAATCATCAAAAAAGGTTTTAAGAAATATAAACTTGCTTGATTTTTTCCGAAAAAACATTGACTCCCATAATGTTGCATTGAATTATTGGTTATATTTAGTTAATTTGTATTAATTGGTAAAATGTACTTCACCGTTTGTTTTATGTGTCATGAAATATTTTGCGTTTCCTAATTTATAAACCGCTGAAATTGATCACAAAATCAAACTTGACTTGAACAATACTAATAGATTAAAATAAAAACAAGATAGTACACAACATTTTTTTAAATCTAAAAAACGAATAATAGAAAACAATAAGAACTGATTTACATGTAAATCGTTGTTTACAATAATTGTATTAAATGAGCTAAAAAAACTATTAATTTCAAAATATTTGTTTGAAAACACTTTTATTAAATATAAAATATTAAATTTGTTTATTTTCTTGAATTTGGATATAAACGGCAGTTGTAATAGGCTATTGATTATGTACTGTAGAAAGGAACTACAACGTTAATGGGGTTTTATAATTTCATATGGTCAGTGGATCTCTATATATGAAAAAACCGTGAAGTGCTACCATTTACAGGGGTGCGTTTTTGAGAAATGGGTGAATTAGTCCCTGGGCACAAGTTACATTAGGGTGAGTTCTATGCACTTTTGGTACAAACACGTCTACATAAAAATTGTTCCTGGTTAAATTTCCTATCTAAATCTCACTTTTTAAAGTCAAAGTTACTTTTTTTACATAAATATATTCAAAAGAAAAAGCACAATGAGACCCAAAAGAAAGAAATTTTGTTTTTTGTTCCATAACTTTTGTCCACGGGGATATATGTATAGATATTGCTTCACAAAAAAAATACTTACATCTTTCCTCTTTAAATTGGTGTTTGGTAGAGGTTATTAGGATTTACAGTTTTCGAAATATAATTTTTCAAATTTCGCCACTCACAGCAATGTTAGGCAATTTTCCTTGTTTTATCGCAAATATTGTTCTATAACTTTTTTCTACGTAACTTTAGGTATATGCAATGGGACATGTAGTAGGAAGATAAATTAATTACCTTTAAAATGGTCTGTTGCATAACGTTGTACGACGTTTTTTAAAGAGGTTATGGTTTTTCAAGGTTTTATACTTTTAACGATTTTTTATATTTTTTACGAATATTTTTTAATTTCTCATAATAACTTTTTGTCTTCTTTATTTAGGTGTATATTATATAATAAAGAAGAAAGCTTATTTTGTTTACTCTAAAATGGTGTATTATATAAAACTCTAGGATTATTTTTGAATAAGATATGCTTTTTCAAAATGTAATAAGTACTTGCCACGATTTTTGATTTTAAGATTATTTTTTAAATTTCTCATTATAACTTTTTTATGTCATTGTGTGTTATGATTAATTTTTTTTTATAGGTAATACTTTGGATCCACTTTACTGAGGCTGGCAACCTCAAAATATGGATTAAGTAATTCCGATATTTACTGCCAAAGCTCCTGCACCACAAGCTTTGCTTAAAAAAATAGCATGTAAATGTACCAAAGGATGTACAAAAAACTGCGGTTGTAGGAAGATAGGAATTAGTTGTTCAATATTCTGCAAAGGGTGCATGGGTATTAATTGTTAGAACTCTAAGGTAACTGAGATGTCAAAGGAAGATATTGAAGCTAATGCTAACGAAGAGATGGACTTTGATTTTGAAAAAATTTTAAATGTCAACGTTTAAATAATTTTAAATAAAGTGATGTTTTCTAAGACTAATGTTCATCTAATTTTTGTAAAAAAAATAATTTTAAATAATACATGTAAAAAAATATCAAAGAACCACTCGGTTTCCATTATTTAAATATTGATGAGACACCATTTTAAACAACAGAAAGTGAGCTCTGTTTATTGAGCAATATGTATATAGTATATTCATGTACAAGAAAAAAAAAAGTTATAATGAGAAATTTAAAAAATAATCCTAAAATCTAAAATCGTTGCAGGTACTTATTACATTTTGAAAAAGCATATCTTATTCAAAAATATTCCTAGAATTTTTTATATTACACCATTTTAAAGTAAACAAAATAATATTTCTTTTTTATTGTATAATATAATATGTACCTAAATGTAGAAGAAAAAAAGTTATAATAATGGATTTAAAAAATAATCGTAAAAAATATAAAAAATCGTTAAAAGTATAAAATCTTAAAAAACCATAATCTCTTAAAAAAAGTCGTACAACATTATACAGTAAACCAGTTTAAAGACAATTTATTTATCTTCCTATTACATGTACCATTGCATATACCTAAAGTTACGTAGAAAAAAGTTACAGAACAATATTTGCGAAATAACAAGGAACATTGCCCAAAATTGCTGTGAGTGGCGAACTTTAAAAAAATCATGTTTCGAAAACTATGAATCCTAATGACCATTTCGAATTCCGTTTGCTTCCATTCTGAATTTTCAGAGTTCATATTTAAGGTTAGGACAAGACGAACACACACCTGAGTGACTGAGCTAAGCGAAGGGTGTAACGATGGCTATCTTGGTTGTTTGAGGTAATATTTTCGAATATTATTTCAATTAGCTGGGTAGTCCATCGCTATACTCGTTACACTGGCGCCCAACGTGGGGCCCCAGTGTATCATATTTTTATTATATCTTTATGAACAATAAACATGATTGGTTAAAATTATTGTTTTGTTTGCTTCCACTCTGAATTTTCAGAGTTCATATCTAAGGTTAGGACAAGACGAACACACACCTGAGTGACTGAGCTAAGCTAAGGATGTAACGGTGGCTATCTAAGTTGGTTGAGGTAATATTTTCGAATATTTTTTCAATTAGCTGGGTAGTCCCATCTTTATATGCTTTTACTTACCTTGTCATATTGATTATTATTTTTATTACCTTACTTTCCGTACTCGAGTTATCCAGGGTACTGGTGTTTTGTTATGAGATTCACTTCTTAGTAGCTCCACTAGCTATTTATTTACTTTATTTGGGATGTGATATCCATTATATTTATTTAAATTTGGGTATATGCCTTTTATTTTATATAAATACCAGAATATTTGCAATGCAATTTATTTTTAAAATGTCTACATTATTTGACTGTGGATACTTACTTACTTTTGGATTATTAGTTAAATTTGATTATTTCTTAGACTTTGTACTATAAGTCTTTATATATTTAAATTGATTTCATATTTTTTTAAAGTACATTTATTTTTTTCCAGAGATAGATATTCTCTGAAGTCATTTATTTATAATAAATAAATATTTTATAGTGTGATGAATACTACAATTCATTGGGTAATATTTTTATTTTCCCCAGAGTAACATCTGAAAATTATTTTGGTATTTTAAAATTTTTTATGATTAATAATTTAAATTAACTATACACATTGACTTAATAATTACTTTATTATGAGTATTTATTTTTGATTTGTTCTGAACGATTACTACTGCATATATTTATTTCTTGTTAGAACTTTGTCTTCTTGTTTTCCTTGAGAAAAATTTCTCACCTGTGTTCGAAATTTTTCTGATGAGTGGAGGGAGTGTGTAACATTCTTGTTTTCTTTGAGAAAAATTTCTCACTTGTGTTCAAAATTTTTCTGATGGGTGAGAGGAGTGTGTATCGTTACAAACGTCACATCTTTGATATTTTATTTTTAAATAATTATTTGACCTTATTTCCTTTAATATTTCATTAATAATTATCTTCTTCTATTTGGTTTACCTATTTTCCCCTTTAAAAATCGGTTGGCGCCCTTTTTTATTATCCTCTTTTATTATTCTCTTTGATTATCCTCTCTTATTATTTTCTTTTATTATCCTCTTTGATTATTCTCTTTGATTATCCTTTTTTAATACCCTCTTTTATTATCTTCTATTTACTATATCTCTTTTCATTTAAATCATCGATTGAACATACTGAACATACCTCGTATATTTATAATAATAATAATAATAATAATAATAATAAGGTGGCAGGGTGTTGAGGAGGCGGGCCCCTGTCATACAATCAGCTACAGCCCAACCACAACCACAAGCGAGCCAAATAACAACAAGAGCTCCACCCGCCGAAGGTGCTGCGCTGGATCATCAGCCGGCGCTCACTCAAGCGGGACGACCGAGGCAGCGCATGAAATGGACTGTGTCCATCAACGAAAGCATTTTGCGCTTCTATTATAAGGTGACAAACCTCGGTCAAGAAACGATCGGCTACAGACAACAGCTGTATGCCGAATTTTGCAGGGAGTACCCAGATATTCAAGTATCGGAGCAAAGAGTATCAGATCAATACCGGGTAATCATAAGAAATAATCTTATCCCAGAGACTAGACGCGATGCCATCAAAAGCGAAGTCGAACGGGAGATTAATAACCAAGAGCTAGTTTTAGATCAAGTCCCTAATGAAATCCTTGAGGAGCAGATTCCTGAGATTCCCATACCAGAAACTCAACCTGACAATACACAGCAGGAAAACAACGAGTTGCGCCATAGTCTAGAAAACGAAATGGCTCGTGCCGTACAAGAGTTTAATGGAACAAATCCACTTAGCAGACCACCGCTACCACGAATAAACTCTTGTAAGAAACTAGGCGCGCTGTTACAAATTGTGAACACTGAAGTCCTACCCAATTATGTCGTAGAAGCCCACACATTGGAATATCTGCATATGCTAATCTACTGTGCAGCAACAGCAATTGCCAATGTAATGGGCGTTAAGATCAGAACACGACGGGGTACTAATAACGGAAGGACTGGTAACAGAATTGCACCATGGGAAAAAAGACTTCTCGGAAAAATTGAATTACTGCGTAGGGATATTGGTCAAGTCACAGAATATATAAGAGGTGTAACAAGTAGAAAAGTCATTAAGAGAGCTGAAGAAATAATGCGGAGCACTGCAAGACACTCGAGATACGATCCAGAAAATAACACAGCCCAACAGTGTCTGGATACATTAAAACAAAAACTCTCCGTCTATTCAGGACGATTAAGAAGGTATAAAGTTAGTAGCGACCGAAAATGTGACAATGCACTTTTTGAGAACTCTGAGAAGGCGTTTTACCGAAAACTCAATTCCACCGTAGAAAGTGTCGACAAGTCTTACCCAAGCCAAGAAGAAATTCATGAGTTTTGGGGAAATCAACTTTCCACACCAGCTGCTTTTAACAACAATGCTGGCTGGATAGAAGATACGACGCACAACTGTCACCACTACGTCACTGCTAACTACGAACCATTCACGACTGAAGAAGTCTCAAATGTCATCAAAGAGCTTCATAACTGGAAATCTCCTGGACCAGACGGAGTTCAGAACTTCTGGCTTAAAAAGTTTTGGAGTATTCATGAGTGCTTATCAACATTAATTAATCATGTTATTTCTAATCCGCAGGAATTACCATCATTTCTAACTCAGGGAACTACTTATTTAATACCCAAGGATCAAAATAACACCCAAGATCCATCCAAGTACCGCCCAATTACTTGTCTTCCAACTTTGTATAAATTGGTCACATCCTGTGTAACCCAGCGTATCTACCAACACTGTGCTCTAAACAATATCATAGAGCCTCAACAGAAAGGATGCGCTAAGGGTTCCATGGGCTGCAAAGAACAGCTTATCATCGACTCAGTCATTTCTAACCAGGCATTCACTAAAAAAAGGAACCTTTTTACTGCTTTTATTGACTATAAAAAGGCCTTTGATTCAGTACCGCATGAATGGCTAATATATATTTTGAAAATATACAAGGTCGATGATAACATAGTGACCTTTTTAAGGCATATAATGAGAGATTGGAAGACTAAAATTCACCTCCAAATACCTGGTGAAAACAATATTGAAACCGAAAATATCGCAATCAACCGGGGCCTGTTTCAAGGAGACTCGTTGAGTCCACTGTGGTTCTGTTTAGCTTTGAACCCCCTTTCCCAGCTATTAAACTCCACAGACTCAGGTTTTAGCATTAAAAGCAATAATACTGTAATAGCGAAGCTCAATCATCTGTTGTATATGGATGATTTGAAATTAATGGCTTCCACTCGAGAACACCTAGAAGAGATGCTAAAAACTGTAGAAACATTCTCTAATGATATTAGTATGCAGTTCGGTCTAGACAAGTGCCGTGTTTTGAATATAGTCAAAGGAAAGGTACAGCCCGGTGGATTCGATATGCAAAATGGCCAGAACATCGAGGCCATGGGCGATAACGATATGTACAAATATCTTGGAGTAAAGCAGGCGCGGAAAATTGACCATAAGCAAATGAAAACTGAGATAACTACTGAGTTTATAAGAAGGGTAAAACAGCTGCTTCGTTCACAGCTTAACAGTAAAAATTTGTTTAAGGCACTGAACACCTACGCTTGTTCCGCGCTTAGCTATTCATTTGGTATTGTTAAGTGGACAAAAACGGATATAGAACATCTTCAGCGAAAAGTACGAACACACCTCACAAAGGCACAAAAACACCACCCTAAAAGTGCAGTAGAACGAACGACATTACCCCGGTACTTAGGAGGAAGAGGACTTATGGATATAGGTGAGCAATTAGATAAACAGATTGCTAATTTAAGAACTTATTTTCAGATGCAGGCTGAGACATCTACTCTACACCGCGCAATTTGCGCAGTAGATGACACAACACCGATCAAACTGAGGGAACCAGAAATGCGCATAAACCACCTTACTAAGGACGAAAAACTGCGCACCTGGATGGGTAAACCTCTGCACGGGCGACATCCCAATGAAGTTAGCCAAGACTATGTCGACAATATAGCGTCGAACTATTGGTTGACATCAGGAAAGATGTTCCCTGAAACGGAGGGTTCATTACTGGCCATTCAGGATCAGGTTATACCAACCAGAAATTACCTGAAATATATCGTCAAAGACCCTCAGGTTCAAAACGACAGATGCCGATATGGATGTCAAGCCCAAGAAACCATCCAACATATTACAGGGGGCTGCCAGGCATTTGCTGCAACTGAATACAAGGAACGGCATGACGCAGTGGGAAAAATCCTTCATCAAGAGATAGCTAACAAACTGGGACTTCTCCAAACGGACCATCTCCCATATTATCAATACGTTCCTGAGAGTATGCTTGAGGATGGCAACTACAAGCTATACTGGGACCGCAGTGTGCTCACAGACCAAACAGTGGCACATAATAGACCAGATCTCGTACTAGTCAATAAATTAACAAGACAAACAACACTAATTTGATGTGGCGATACCTAACAACAATAATCTACGTAGTAAATTTACTGAAAAGATCGCCAAGTATAGAGATCTGGAAATTCAAATACGGAGACAATGGAGAATGCAAAGTACCCAGACGATACCTATTGTTATGTCTACTACTGGAGTCATTCCGAAGACCCTCCTCGAAAGCATAAAAAAGCTGGGTCTCAATGAACATATTTATAAGACCATGCAGAAAGCTGTACTACTTGCGACGGCCAGAAGTGTAAGAAAATTTTTGGGAGATACACCTGCATTCCAAGTCACCTAGGGCTCGATAACACGGAAAGAGTCCCACCAGAGCTCAATCCTTTTGATACCGTAGGTATCTGGGATGAGTCAATTTTCCCCTCAGAGGGAGTGTGAGCCGTATGGCTAAATCTGATAATAATAATAATTGAGGATGGCAACTACAAGCTATACTGGGACCGCACTGTGCTCACAGACCAAACAGTGGCACATAATAGACCAGATCTCGTACTAGTTAATAAATTAACAAGACAAACAACACTAATTGATGTGGCGATACCTAACAACAATAATCTACGTAGTAAATTTACTGAAAAGATCGCCAAATACAGAGATCTAGAAATTCAAATACGAAGGCAATGGAGAATGCAAAGTACCCAGACGATACCGATTATTATTTCTACTACTGGAGTCATTCCGAAGACCCTCCTCGAAAGCATAAAAAAGCTGGGTCTGAATGAACATCTTTATAAGACCATGCAGAAAGCTGTACTACTCGCGACGGCCAGATGCGTACGAAAATTTCTGGGAGATACACCTGCATTCCAAGTCACCTAGGGCTCGATAACACGGAAAGAGTCCCACCAGAGCTCAATCCTTTTGATACCGTAGGTATCTGGGATGAGTCAATTTTCCCCTTAGAGGGAGTGTGAGCCGTATGGCTAAATCTGATAATAATAATAATAATAATAATTGATTCAGTACCGCATGAATGGCTAATAGATATATTGAAAATATACAAAGTCGATGATAACATAGTGACCTTTTTAAGGCATATAATGAGAGATTGGAAGACTAAAATTCACCTCCAAATACCTGGTGAAAACAATATCGAAACCGAAAATATCGCAATCAACCGGGGCCTATTTCAAGGAGACTCGTTGAGTCCATTGTGGTTCTGTTTAGCTTTGAACCCCCTTTCCCAGCTATTAAACTCCACTGACTCAGGTTTTAGCATTAAAAGCAATAATACTGTGGTAGCGAAGCTCAATCATCTGTTGTATATGGATGATTTGAAATTAATGGCTTCCACTCGAGAACACCTAGAAGAGATGCTAAAAACTGTAGAAACATTCTCTAATGATATTAGTATGCAGTTCGGTCTAGACAAGTGCCGTGTTTTGAATATAGTCAGAGGAAAGGTACAGCCCGGTGGATTCGATATGCAAAATGGCCAGAACATCGAGGCCATGGGCGACAACGATATGTACAAATATCTTGGAGTAAAGCAGGCGCGGAAAATTGACCATAAGCAAATGAAAACTGAGATAACTACTGAGTTTATAAGAAGGGTAAAACAGCTGCTTCGTTCACAGCTTAACAGTAAAAATTTGTTTAAGGCACTAAACACCTACGCTTGTTCCGCGCTTAGCTATTCATTTGGTATTGTTAAGTGGACAAAAACGGATATAGAAAATCTTCAGCGAAAAGTACGAACACACCTCACAAAGGCACAAAAACACCACCCTAAAAGTGCAGTAGAACGAACGACATTACCCCGGTATTTAGGAGGAAGAGGGCTTATGGATATAGGTGAGCAATTAGATAAACAAATTGCTAATTTAAGAACTTATTTTCAGATGCAGGCTGAGACATCTACTCTACACCGCGCCATTTGCGCAGTAGATGACACAACACCGATCAAACTGAGGGAACCAGAAATGCGCTTAAACCACCTTACTAAGGACGAAAAACTGCGCGCCTGGATGGGTAAACCTCTGCACGGGCGACATCCCAATGAGGTCAGCCAAGACTATGTCGACAATACAGCGTCGAACTATTGGTTGACATCAGGAAAGATGTTCCCTGAAACGGAGGGTTCATTACTGGCCATTCAGGATCAGGTTATACCAACCAGAAATTACCTGAAATATATCGTCAAAGACCCTCAGGTTCAAAACGACAGATGCCGATATGGATGTCAAGCCCAAGAAACCGTCCAACACATTACAGGGGGCTGCCAAGCATTTGCTGCAACTGAATATAAGGAACGGCATGACGCAGTGGGAAAAATCCTTCATCAAGAGATAGCTAACAAGTTGGGACTTCTCCAAACGGACCATCTCCCATATTATCAATACGTTCCTGAGAGTATGCTTGAGGATGGCAACTACAAGCTATACTGGGACCGCAGTGTGCTCACAGACCAAACAGTGGCACATAATAGACCAGATCTCGTACTAGTTAATAAATTAACAAGACAAACAACACTAATTGATGTGGCGATACCTAACAACAATAATCTACGTAGTAAATTTACTGAAAAGATCGCCAAGTATAGAGATCTGGAAATTCAAATACGGAGACAATGGAGAATGCAAAGTACCCAGACGATACCTATTGTTATATCTACTACTGGAGTCATTCCGAAGACCCTCCTCGAAAGCATAAAAAAGCTGGGTCTCAATGAACATCTTTATAAGACCATGCAGAAAGCTGTACTACTTGCGACGGCCAGAAGTGTACGAAAATTTTTGGGAGATACACCTGCATTCCAAGTCACCTAGGGCTCGATAACACGGAAAGAGTCCCACCAGAGCTCAATCCTTTTGATACCGTAGGTATCTGGGATGAGTCAATTTTCCCCTTAGAGGGAGTGTGAGCCGTATGGCTAAATCGGGATAATAATAATAATAACAGCCGGGCCTGTTTCAAGGAGATTCGTTGAGTCCTCTGTGGTTCTGTCTAGCTATGAACCCACTATCTCAGCTATTGAACTCCACAGATGCAGGTTTTAGCATTAAAAGTAACAACAATGTGGTGGCGAAGCTTAATCATTTATTGTACATGGATGATTTGAAATTAATGGCTTCCACTCGAAACCAACTCGACGAGATGCTAAAAACTGTAGAAACTTTTTCTAATGATATTAGTATGCACTTCGGACTAGACAAGTGCCGTATTTTAAATATATTTAGAGAAAAAGTACAGCCCGGAGGATTCGATATGCAAAATGGCCAGAACATCGAGGCCATGGGTGAAAACGATATGTATAAATATCTTGGGGTAAAGCAGGCGCGGAAAATTGACCATAAACAAATGAAAACAGAGATAACTACTGAGTTTATACGAAGGGTAAAACAGCTGCTTCGCTCACACCTTAACAGTAGAAATTTGTTTAAGGCACTAAACACCTACGCATGTTCCGCGCTTAGCTACTCATTTGGTATTGTTAAGTGGACAAAAACAGATATAGAAGCTCTACAGCGAAAAGTACGAACACACCTCACAAAAGCACAAAAACACCATCCTAAAAGTGCAGTAGAAAGAACAACATTACCACGGAATCTAGGAGGAAGAGGACTTATGGATATAGGTGAGCAATTAGATAAACAAATTGCTAATTTAAGAACTTATTTTCAGATGCAGGCTGAGACATCTACTCTACATCGCGCTATCTGCGCAGTAGATGACACAACACCGATCAAACTGAGGGAACCAGAAATGCGCATAAATCACCTTACTAAGGACGAAAAAGTGCGCGCCTGGATGGGTAAACCTCTGCACGGGCGACATCCCAATGAGGTCAGCCAAGATTATGTCGACAATATAGCGTCGAACTACTGGTTGACATCAGGAAAGATGTTCCCTGAAACGGAGGGGTCATTACTGGCCATTCAGGATCAGGTTATACCAACCAGAAATTACCTGAAATATATCATCAAAGACCCTCAGGTTCAAAACGACAGATGCCGATATGGATGTCAAGCCCAAGAAACCATCCAACATCTTACAGGGGGCTGCCAGGCATTTGCTGCAACTGAATACAAGGAACGGCATGATGCAGTGGGAAAAATCCTTCATCAAGAGATAGCTATCAAGCTGGGACTTCTCCAAACAGACCATCTCCCGTATTATCAATATGTCCCTGAGAGTATGCTTGAGGATGGCAACTACAAGCTATACTGGGACCGCACTGTGCTCACAGACCAAACAGTGGCACATAATAGACCAGATCTCGTACTAGTTAATAAATTAACAAGACAAACAACACTAATTGATGTGGCGATACCTAACAACAATAATCTACGTAGTAAATTTACTGAAAAGATCGCCAAATACAGAGATCTAGAAATTCAAATACGAAGACAATGGAGAATGCAAAGTACCCAGACGATACCGATTATTATTTCTACTACTGGAGTCATTCCGAAGACCCTCCTCGAAAGCATAAAAAAGCTGGGTCTGAATGAACATCTTTATAAGACCATGCAGAAAGCTGTACTACTCGCGACGGCCAGATGCGTACGAAAATTTCTGGGAGATACACCTGCATTCCAAGTCACCTAGGGCTCGATAACACGGAAAGAGTCCCACCAGAGCTCAATCCTTTTGATACCGTAGGTATCTGGGATGAGTCAATTTTCCCCTTAGAGGGAGTGTGAGCCGTATGGCTAAATCTGGATAATAATAATAATAAAAATAGAGTTTATTTGTAGCAACCTAGTACATAATAAATAAACCCAGTTTCTCACTGAAGTTGTTAGTCACATGGACTACAACTTGTGCGTGAGGGTTAAATTTAGATTATAAAACAACATGAATTTATCTTAAAGTTTACAAAAAGGAATCGAATATAATCTTGTTCATTCTTTTTCTCTCATCTCTCTTTAAATTTGGGCTCCTTTTCTCACTAATTCAGTTAATGTTAAATTTTGTTTATCGAAACTAAAAAAATTTCTAATAAAATTCTGGCGGGACTTCGTTTTCTATAAGAATTTTCATGATATTTTGAAGGTTTTTTTTATCCATTTTCACCATATTTTTTACAATTTAAATATTTAGAAGTGGCATTCGAAATAAATCATTTTTGACATATATTCATACTCTCTAAATATCTGTATTTTCAATACGGAACATGCCGCTACTTCATAGTACCTGGTTGTCATTTTAACTATCGTTCTCAATGACAGTGTCACTTCATCGACTTGACCCCTACTTCCTGACATAAACTGGAAGGGAAAAATTAATCCTTAAAAAGGCATGTAATTCCAAAATTAAATCATTTTTATTTCAACAAATCTTCCTCTTGGGGTAAGAATAATATTATATTGTAATTATATTTCTCCGTCTAACAGTTTTTCTAATGTTTTTTTTATATCCAACCTAACTTCCAATGTCAGACTATGTGTTCTGATATTTTAGTTTCAAATATAATTATCTTTTTAATTTACATGTATGCACGTTTAGTAATCATAATTTTAACTATTCTCATCTAAATTTCATTTAATTTATTCTTGTTGATTAGAACGATTAAATCTGACGATTAGAACGGCAGATGGCACACGTTGGTTTTTCTTCTTGATTATTGATATGTGTCTCTATTTTATAGTTTTTGGATAAAATCACTTTTCTCCCTTCGGGAGCTTCAAGCCATCCACACCGGTGATGGAACTAAGGCTGACACAATGCGGACCATGACATCCAGACTCCAGCATCCAACATATTTAGCTGCAGTGGCCTAGGGCCGAAGATCCGCCCAGGCCTACGAGAAGTCCACAACAGCAGTACCATTCGACATCAAGAAGTTACCATCGAGCCGAATACCAAAAGCCATAAGTATAATCCAGAATTGTTACTTTTTGGCAAGAATTTGGATATATTTGTTAATGCAACTTACTAAGTTATATTTTTATTATATCTTTATGAACAATAAATATGATTGGTTAAAATTATTGTTTCGTTTGCTTCCATTCTGAATTTTCAGAGTTCATATCTAAGGTTAGGACAAGACGAACACACACCTGAGTGACTGAGCTAAGCTAAGGGTGTAACGATGGCTATCTTGGTTGGTTGAGGTAATATTTTCGAATATTATTTCAATTAGCTGGGTAGTCCATCGCTATACTCGTTACAATCCCATCAGGAAACGACCTGGATTAGTCTCAAGAGGCCAGGTCATACTGCAGATTGCCGCATATGTCAGCTCTGTAGTTGGTGTTAACCTGTTGAAATTTACCTTATGTGCAAACACACCTCATTGCATAAATTAATATAACAAAGTCACCGTCTTTTTAAGACCACTAGACTGACAAACAATGGATATTATACATCAAGTGGGCAGTGGCTCTCTTCTATGATTTCTTCGATGAGAGGCAGATAGGCAGATAGGCTACTCGCAGAGGAGGAATTCATTACGCTACAGTGGGATCGTGCTGCCATTGTATATGATTGATGTGTGTGTATTTTTATGTATATGTGTTTATCTGTATATGTTTATGTATCTTTGTATGAGTGGATCAAGTTCAATAAACAGATCTACAGTCATGCCATTCCTGTCATATTCTTAGTTGATCTACGGAAGTTTATTTGGTTATAACTTATTCACAATTGTCTGTAGGATATTCTCACTTGTACCATATACATTTTGCTCATTATCGGCTTGGTTTTAACATAATAATTTATACTTAGAAATCTATAACAAATTTTTTAATGGTTAAGTAGGGGTTATTATTGGGTACCTGAAGGTCAGTTGTAATTTTCCAGTTGTCCAGTTTATAATAAAACCAATTATTGTGTGTAAATCTTCTCTTGTTCTTCTCCACATTTAAATTGAAATCACATAAATTTTTTTAAGTGACAGAAAAGATAATATCCAGTAATAATTCATATTCTTATTCAGTAAAATCTATATTCGATAATTTAATTATGTAAAAATGAAGCTAAAATGAAAATTTGAACATTTTTCTAAAAAAATTTGTATTTCAAAATTTTTTTTTTCTTATTCTTCTCTCTTCACACACGTAAAAAAAGTTCTAAAGTAGGTATTATTTATACATAGTAAGATTTATTATAAATTTATGAAAACAATGCGTAGTTTTTTCTGAAAATCAAACATTAAAAACAATTAACACATTAATTTAACACACTAACACATTTAATTTAATCAACATCGATCTTTTTAAAGTTTCCGTGGTACCCAAGAAGTTCGCTATTTTCCATCTTCTCTGGTCGCAATTTTTCGTTGACTTTTAACTCCTCCATTTTATCAAATCTCTCTGTATATTCTTTAAATTTAGCTATCCATAGTTCTGAAAAATAATTTATCATATTATAGACTTGAATCAAGTGCTGAAAAACATTTTATTACAAATTTTACGGAAATAAAAAGGCAGATATCGAGCACTGTGTTTTATTAAACCTTGCCCAAGTATACTTTCGCTCCTAGAGCATCTTCAGGTACATTTCGTCAAAAAAGAAAGGTATTCTCGAATGTCATTAGCATTTGTCTGAATGGTGGCAACTTAAATTACCATATAACAAATATTTAATATACACTAGACGAAGGACAATCAGAAAATTTGATTACCGGTACTTGGGTAGTACTACATTTTAAAGATGGAGGTATAATGATTGTACTTCCAATATAATTAGTCCATAGTTTTAACATAAGAGCAAAAGAATTCAATATGACAATTTTATCTCAGAAAACTAAAACAATAGTAATCAGTAAAGAAACAATGAAATGTAAAATATAAATGGATGGCATCAGTATTGAACATGTAATGGAAATAAAATACCTTGAATTGCAATGTCGGTGACCTGGATACAAAGACGTGAGAAATCAAGTACAAAAAGCAAATACACTGGCAGGATGCCTTAATAACACTATACGGCGAAAGCGACCTATTAACACTGAGATGAAATCAAGAATTTATAAAGCCAGTGTAAGACCAATAATGACATATTCATCAGAAATAATACCCGATACAGCCACAACAAAAATACTACTAGAAACTAAAAAGATGAAGTGGCAACCCACCATAGAGGTATCAATCCGACAATGAACAAGCAGAATTTTGTATAAAGACGAAGAAGAAGTAAAGGAAGAAGGAGAAGAAAATGAAGAAGAAAACGAGTATTTAAGTATTTGCTATGCAAATTTACTGCGCAGCAACAGCAATTACCAATTTTATGGGCGTTAAGATCAGAACACGACGATGTAAATAATACCGAAATACGAGATAACAGAGTTGCACCACGGGAAAACGGCTGCTAAGAAATATTGAATTATTGCGTAGGAATTTATCAAATAGCTTATAACTGGACCAGACAAACTTCAAAACTTTTGGTCTAAGAAGTTTGGGAGTTTTCATGAGTACTTATCAGCATTAATTAATTATGTTATTTCTTATCTGCAGGAAACCAATCATTTCTAAATCAAGGAATAACATACGAGGTGTGACAATTAAGTAATGAGACTGATTCCATGAAAATCGTATATTTCAAAATTATTCTACAACTCTTCCATCCCCTTCAAAGTAGTCCCCTCGGACAGCTATACAACAATTCCAGCGCGTTTTCCACGCTTCGTAACATTTCTGGAACGCTTCGACTGGGATGTCCGCGAGTACCCTCGTCACGGCCGCTTGGATGTCCGTAATCGACTCAAAATGGGTTCCTTTGACCACCGATTTTGTTCTAGGGAACAGAAAAAAGTCACAAGGTGACATATCGGGCGAATAAGGCGGCTGTTGCAACACGGCGATCCCTTTAGAGGCCAAATACTGGGACACGCTGAGGGCGGTGTGGCACGGCGCGTTGTCGTGATGAAGGATCCAGTTGTGAGCAATGTCTGGGCGCACCCTGTTGACTCGTTTTCGCAATCTTTCGAGTACTTGGCGATAGTAAACTTGATTAACGGCTGTTAAACGCCGATCTTTATGGATTAGGGCCCGCACACGTTGCGCATTTGCATCAGTCTGCACCTCGATTGGTCTCCCGCTCCGCCCCTCATCTTCCACACTTTCACGCCCCTCCTGAAACTCTTTATGCCATCAAAATACCTGGGCACGACTAAGAGCACTATCACCATGCACTTTTACAATTTTAGCGTACGTTTCCGAAGCTGTTTCGCCCAATTTGGCGCAAAATTTTATCGCGACGCGTTGCTCTAGATTTCGTTTCTCCATTTTCGTGACGAGCACCACTAACACTTGTCTACTCAACACGACACCGCAGGCGAACTAAACAAGCTCGAGCGATGGTCAATATATCAATCGAAAGGGGAAAGGATGCCGGGGAAGGGGATAGGAATTTGAAGGTCGCAGGTTTGCCACAAGCACGGCAATAAAATCAGTCTCATTTCTTAATTGTAATACCTCGTATTTAATATCTAAGGATCCAGCAAATTGGATGTAGAGGCAAAGACAACTGGTTTAAGGGTAAATGAAGAGAAAACCAAATACATGTGCATCAACAGACAAAAGAGACGAGATAATAGGGCAAAATGTTACGATAGCCAGTGGTTCCCAACCGGTCGGTTGCGACCCACTAGTGGGTCGCGGACAGATTTTAGGTGGATCGCAGTGTGGCTCTTACAGTAGCTGAGTGACGTGCAGAGTACAGAATAGCGTATCATCATGGGTGAGGGATGGGTCACAAATATGAAAAAACATCAGAAGGTGGGTCGCCAGACATAAAAGGTTGGGAACCACTGCGATAGACCCATATAACTTTGAAAGAGTGGAAAGTTTTAAATATTTAGGAGCAAAAATCACTGCAGATAACGATATGACGGAAGAGATTGAAGGGAGAATTTAGGCAGCAAACAGATATATGTATAACCTCCATAATACTATTAAATCTAAGAGCCTAACACGAGCATCAAAGATCAGAATATATAAAACAGTGATTCGACCGGTGCTCATGTATGGGTGGTGTGAGACGTGGACTCTGATCAAAGTAATTGTAGTATATTATAAAAGAAGAAGAAAAGAATTATGTCGATTGTCAACGGATAAGTTTTGTTAGGTTATATTCTGTCAGAATATAAAATGTAATTAAAGTTGATTTTTAATAATTCACATTTTCCCTTGCATCACATCAGTAATGAAAAGAAAACTTAGATGTTTTGAGAGAAAAATCCTCAGAAGAATCTTTGGACCTTATCACGACCCTAATAGCAACCAATACCGAAGAGAACAAATGTTGAGATATATAGGGCAAGCGACGTAGTCCAAGAAATTAAATCTCAATGTCTAAGATGGGCTGGCCATGTCCATAGACTCCCTAATAACCTCCTTGCCAAGTTAATCTGGGAGGAAATCCCCATAGGGAGATGCCCTTAGGACGTGCACGAATGCGATGAAGAAACAATATTTGGTCAGATTTAAGAACAATGGGTCTACCCACTGACCCAACTATCATGGACGACCTTTCGACTACGAATACAGCTAAGGATTGTTTTCTGTTAGGGACAGTGTTTCGCACCCTAGGTTGTTACAAGCTGAATACACTGATCGATGACTTTCCGCTTCAGATTAATCGGTATGTTGCTGTCTTTATATAGGTTTTTAAGAGTAGTTCCCCATCCATGTGCTATTCTTCTTGATTCCTCACGTCAGTTATTCTAACATGGTATTGATTTCGCGTAGGTCATCACCTGCAAAGACTATATTGTCAGCATAACTTAGGTGGTGCAGTCTTTCCCTGTTGCCACTTATTCGTTTATGATCCCAATCAAAGGTTTTAAAATCACGTTCTAGGAAAGTTATAAAAAGTTACAAAAAAACATCCCTTTAAATTTTTATTTCGTCACTATTTAGGTCTGAATCCCGAGTATGAAAAAAAAGTTGATTAATAGCAACCTGAAAATTTGTTAATAGCTTAAGGGTGTCTAGTCGGACAAACTTTGATATATAGGAACACTGGAACAGGGAAAATTTTAATTGTGGAACAGGTTAAAAATTTGGAACGGTCAGACCACGAAAACGTCACATGTATTTTGTCCGATAGAACTTCCAATTGATTTGTTACCCTATCATTAAACTCTCATGCAAAAATCAGGCTGTTATTTATCACCAAATTGGAATTATAATGAGAGGAATACGTAGAATATGTCAAATGACAGGAATTATGACAGGTGATAAATATCAGTCTGATTTTTGCATGAGAGTTTAATGAACAGGTAACAAATCAATTGGAAGTTCTGTCGGACAAAATACATGTGACGTTTTCGTGGTCTGACCGTTCCAAATTTTTAACCTGTTCCACAATTAAAACTTCCCCTGTTCCATTGTTCCCACGTATTATCAAAGTTTGTTTAACTAGACACCATTAAGCTATTAACAAATTTTCAGCTTGCTATTAATCAACTTTTTTTTCATACGCGGGATCCAGTCCTAACTGTTTTCGTTCAATTTTGTTACATTTGTAGCATTTCTATTAAAACTGTATACTAGTCGTGAATAACGGCTGTCAATGTAACTTTCATTTAATGCTTCAACTACATCTAGGTCTACCTAGTCAAACAATTTGTGAAAATCTACATACAGGGTAGCGAGAAAGTATGGAAACACGGTGATTTCTCGGAAACCGCTCGAACCATTTTTATAAATTTTGGCGAATAGGGGTGTCCTAATGCGGCCGATATTATAGTGGTAATTACATTGTTGTCAAATCTTCCATTTTTCTGGAAATCTAATGAACTTTCTTATTTTAAATGAAACACCCTGTATATTTTTTGCGTTTTGAAGTACTTAAGAAATACTGATTATTTTTCATGTTATGTTCCCTATACCTAAATGCCATAATTTCGGAGTTATTGCTATATTTATTAAAAAAAATAAATTAACAATTATAAAAATCAATTTTTTCGGCCCAGGTAGACATTATTTTAGGTTCTTTGGATCATTGGGAACAAAAAAGGTCTTTTGTAATTTTCCTCAGAAGTTAATCGTTTCCGAGTTATAAACAATTTAAAACTGAAAAAAATCCCAAATCTTTCTACAAGTCTAAGGATATATTTAACACTTCCAGCTTCCAGTAAAGGACTTCTTTCTGAAGGAGAAAGGTCATTTTCTAAACTTAAATTATATTGATCAAAAACTACCTGCGCTCAACAATGGACCAAGACAGATTAACACACCTGGCTTTAATAAGTATAGAAAATCAAATAAAAATACCGAACACCGAAGCAATAAAATCTTTTGGCAACTTAAGAGCTAGAAAAGTTGATTTGGATATACCTATGTACTTTAAAAAGTATGGTATAGTGTTATAAGATTGATCTTTTTTTATTACTGAAACCACGTTTTTTAATATATAAAAATAAAGAAATCATACATAATTAGTTTTAATTCTATATAATCTTCTGACAAAAGGGGGCGCCAAGATGAATCTTGCACCTCGGCGCCGTGTATGGTTAAGACGGCCCTGCGTGCTCTATAAATCGCGAAGCATACTTCACGAACTGCTTCATAAATAACTATTTTTACTTATGTTTTTGAACCCAGAAAATCGTCAATTTTCGATTATTTTCTGTTTTAAATTGTTTATAGCTCGGAAACGATTAACTTTTGAGGAAAATTACAAAAGACCTTTTTTGTTTCCAATAACCCAAAGAACCTAAAATAATATCTACCTGGTCCAAAAAAATAATTTTTTATAATTTGTTAAATTTTTTTTTTGTTGTTGTGAAGCTATTTCCTTGTGGCATTTTTATGATTAACTATTTAGATGGGAAATAAGCCACAATTAAATTGAAAAAATAATTTTATTAACGTTTCGAAGCCCAAATCGGGTTTCGTTTTCAAAATACAAAAAACTACTAAATTAAACAAAAATGTTTTTGCTAAGTAAAAAAAAATCTTGTAATAATCTATTTAATCTGACTCATTTATATTGGCAATTCAGACGTATATTATACATTTTAATGTAGAAGACTTTAAAATGATATCGCCAATATTTATGAGCTGCGCTCCTGGGACGACTTTACTAAAAGATAGTTCATTCGATTACATGAAATCAATCCCAACTCAAGAATATCCGTCACAAAAAAATCATAGCATGTGATGTGTCTTTAAAAAGACAACCAAATGCAACGATGACAGTAAAATTCTCGCGTTAGAGATTCCATAGTAAACCACGAGGGAAAACCAGGAAAAAACCTCGTGATACTATCCCGACATCGTAAGTATTTGGCCTTACATTTAATTTACTTTCAAAAACTAATACCAAATTCTGACTTTAATATGTTTAAATTATAAATAATATTAATAATACATAGATATACAATAAGCAATACTAAAATATAAAATTTGTAGTAACTCGATATATTATTGACTTACTAATCATGGCATTTTATTTCTATTTACTTTCTCTTTCAGTATGGGTAACCACATCCTACTGCATTCTACCGAGGAATTTGCGACACAATTGGTTTCATTTAGCATAATTAGAGCCGCTTCTTTGATTTTTCTTTATTTACTATCTGATTCTTTCAGGACTATACTTGAATCTCTCCACTGAACTCTATTTTCATTATCCCATGCGTGTTGACATATTTGAGATCTATCAAATTCTCTATTTTTAATATAAGACTGATGTTCACTTATTCTAACGTTTAATGGTCTTGATGTTTCACTCAAATTAAATTGTTCGCATTCACAAGGTATTTTAAAAATGCAATTCTTTTTTCTTTCTTGTTCATTGTTAAGTTTAGTTTTAGATAGAATAGATCTCAATGTGTTTGTTGTTTTGAATGTTGTTGAAATGTTTAATTTATTTCCTATTTTTTTAAGTTTCTCGGATAGTCCTTTTATATATGGTATTGATATTTCCCTCATATTATTTCTTGTGAATGTTGTAGGATCCCGTTCTAAGTTGTTCTGTTCCATTCGATCCAATCTTGATAATTCCTTATTTATAAACGATAAGGGATAATCATTTTTTAATAAAACAGATGTTAACAATTGTTTTTCTTCTAAAAATGAATTTTTGTTAAAACAAGTAATTTTGGCTCTATCATATAAAGATTTAATGATTCCCTTTTTAACGTTGATGTTGTGATTTGATTTGTAATTGAGATATCTGTTGGTGTGTGTTGGTTTTCTATACACTTGATTCTCATATCCAGTATCCTTCTTTTTTTTTTTAATAAATGTAGCAATACCTCCGAAATTATGGCATCTAGGTATAGGAAACATAACATAAAACACAATCAGTATTTCTTAAGGACTTCAAAACGCAAAAAATAAACAGGGTATTCCATTTAAATTAAGAAAGTGCATTAGATTTCCAGAAAAACGGAAGATTTGACAACAGTGTAGTTACCACTAAAAAATCGGTCCTATTAGAACTCTTACCCACCAAAATTTATAACAAGCGTTCAAGCGGTTTCCGAGAAATTACCGTGTTTCCATTCTTTCTCGCTACCCTGTATAAACACTAATAACAGAGGTATTTTTAATGAGTTTTTTGATCGTTTGCAGATGGTCGTTGGTCCCAAACTTTGATCGAAATCCTGCTTGCGTTTTGTTACGGTACACGTGCAGTTTTTTATTCAATCGTTGCTATGATTCTTATAAAGAATTTGTACATATGGCTACATAGGCTAATAGTCCAAGCTGTGGGTGAAAAATAGGTCGATTTCAGGATATAATTCAGGAATTTTTGAAACCTATCAGGTGTTGTAAAGGACGATGCCAGGAATAACTTATACTAAAATGTAACCAAAAATTTTGTGCGGTTTTTTATTTATGACGATTTTCATTTGTTAAATTTGCAATTTTTAAAGATTTTTAATTTTGCAGCTTAGGATATTCATTTTAGAGAAAAAGTTTTAAATATAAAATTGTAGCAAATTAAAAAACCTACAATTTGAGCTATTGCAAGTTTAATTTCGTTAATACGTTACTGCAAAACAGCCTGCGAAAAGTCCAAAATGGCCGTTTTTTGCAATTGGGTTATTTATTGTAAAAATAATTTTTATATATTTTTTAAGGCTTTAAAATGAAGATCTTCCAATACTAAACATAAAAAAAATTTGTAGTGCCCGATTTGTGAACTTGTTGCTTAGATATTATAATTTGTTTATCCCAAGAGGTCAAATGTTCAAGGCTATAACTTTTTGAAAAAAAAATCGTACAGAGTTAATACAAGATCCACTCTTCTTCTAGAAACTTATGTTTTCATATTCTGATGTAAATAAATGCGTATAACATTTTTCAACCTCTTATTTCGGGTTTGAAAATAAGGGGGCAAATTTCGTTACAAACATTTAGAACTGAAGCCGCCCCTACATCCTATAAGTTTCTAACTTGCAGATTATTGTTGCTGAAGCCAAAATAAAGATTCAAAACTAAATAAAAATATTCTACGACCAACTGAAGCCGAGATAATTGTTTTTGTTTTCTTAATTCTCAGTGACTTTATTTATAACAATTAAGAAATTATTTCACAGTTATTTGACTAAGTCATTTGACTAAAGAGAGACTGATATTATTAAAATAAAAGTTATTTTGACCGAAAGTTACATTTATTTATTAAAAATTATTTTTAAAATGTAGTGGAGATTTATTTTTCGTTTCGACTGTGATTTATTGTGTCGGTTGCCCTTAGCAACGGCTAGCAACTTATAATACATTGAATCACGGTTTTTGCTTTAAATCTTAAAGCACCACTTGGATTGACATGAAATTTGGCAAACACATAGATAATATGTTAAAGAATAAAAATGATATTGGGCTTCTGTGTGCTTTTCTCCTAGGGGTGAGTTTCACCCATTATAAGGGGTGAAAAAATATATGTTCTAATAAGTTAGGAAATGGATAAAACGTATAACTCTCAGCACTTTTTGTACTATAGCATTTTTTCACCAAGTTAATACCTTTTGATTTATTTTCGAGTAAATACCTTCATTTTTCAACAACAAAAAAGACACGTTTTTGGGCGGTTTTTGACAAATGACTCAAAAAGTAAGTATTTTATTGAAAAAAGAGTTTTATCAAAAATACAGCAAATTAAAAATTGAAAAAAACGGTGTACGCGTGAAATCTCTAGACCCAGTAAAAACAAAGTTCTAGCTAATGAAAGAGAGGTTCATATCCGTCAAATTTCAAAGTGAATTATTTCAACGTGAAATAACATGCAGTTTTTGGAGAAAAATTATTACAACTTTTTTAAAGTGTTTAAAAAATATGTATATCTGTTTTAAAAAAAAGTTTATAGCATCAAAAGTAAGCAAGTTACGCTGAAAATAAAGTTGATCTCTTTTTTTTTTGTCAAAAAACTCGGGAAAGTCACCCCCTAATTAGCATCAAAAATGAATTTAATCAATTTTACTTCAATGTTGTGTTACTAGTGTATATTTCGTTTATGTCTGTAAGTTTCATCGGTTTAAAGTGCTTATTTTTGAAGGGGCATTAGTTAAAAGGACTTGAACTAGTCAATAATCACGAGTGTATGCAAATTTAGAACAGCCACATCTTAACAAATTTTTGACTTCCAAAAAAAGCAAAAAAAAACAAAATATTCGTAACAGCAAAAATTATTTTTTTTATTCTTTGTGATTTTTGGCCACATTAATAAATTTTAAGTTATTTAGAAAAAAACATTTTTTCTTAAATTAAAAATTAAAACAGATTTACTTTAAAACCAATTTTTTTTAAATAAGCCCTTTGAACCGATGATACTTACAGATCATATAAATAATACATGAGCAAAGTAAGTTGTGAAGCGGTAATGATTAATTTGATTTAAGATGCTAATTGGGGGTTGACTTTCGAGTTTTTTGACCAAAAAAAAAGTGATCAACTTTATTTTCAGAGTTACTTGCTTACTTTTGATGCTATAAACATTTTTTAAAAACAGATATACATATTTTTTTAAATACTTTAAAAATGATTTTTCTCCAAAAAGTGCATAATTTTTTGATTATTTCACGTTGAAATAATTCACTTTGAAATTTGACAGATATGAACCTATTTTTCATTAGCTAGAACTTTGTTTATACTGGCTCTAGATATTTCATGCATACATCATTTTTTTCAATTTTTAATTTTCTATATTTTTGTTAAAACCCATTTTTTTCAATAGAACACTTATTTTTTTAGTTATTTGTCAAAAACCGCCTAAAAACGTGTTTTTTTTTGTTGAAAAATTAAGGTATTTACTCACAATAACTCGAAAGGTATTAACTTGGTGAAAAAATGCTATAGAACGAAAAGTGCGTATAACGAAAAGACGTTTTATCCATTTCCGAACTTATTTTGAACATATATTTTTTCACCCCTCATAAGGGGTGAAACTCACCCCCAGGACAAAAGCACACAGAGGCTCATAATCATTTTTATTCTTAAACATGTTATCTATGTGTTTGCGAAATTTCATGTCAATCCAATCGGTGCTTTAAAATTTAAAGCAAAAACCGTGATACAATGTATTATAAGTTGCTAGACGTTGCTGAGGGTAACCGACCCAATAAATCATAGTCGTAACGAAAAATAAATCTCCATTACATTTTAAAAATTATTTTTAATAAATAAATATAATTTTCGGTTAAAATAATTTTTATTTTAAGATAATATAAGTCTTTCTTTAGTCAATGACTGTGAAATAATTTCTTAATTGTTATAAATAAAGTCACTACGATTTAAGAAACAAAGACAATTATCTCGACTTCAGTTGGTCGTAAAAATTTTTATTTAATTTTTAATCTTTATTTTGTCTTCAGAAACACTAACCTGCAAGTTAAAAACTCATAGGATGTACAGGGGCGGCTTCAGTTCTAAATGTTTATAACGAAATTTGCCCCCTTATTTTCAAACCCGAAATAGTAGGTTGAAAAATGTTATACGCATATATTTACATCAGAATATGAAAACATAAGTCTTTAGAAGGAGAGCGGATCTTGGATTAACTCTACGATTTTTTTTCAAAAAGTTATAGCCTTGGACATTTGACCTCTTGGGATAAACAAATTATAATATCTAAACAAGTTCACCAATCGGGCACTACAATTTTTTTTATATTTAGTGTTGAATGATCTTCATTTTAAAACCTTAAAAAATATATAAAAGTTATTTTTACAATAAATAAGACAATTGCAAAAAACGGCCATTTTGGACCTTTCGCAGGCTGTTTTACAATAACCTATAAACGAAATTAAACTTACCATCGATCAAATTGTAGGTTTTTTAATTTACTACAATTTTCTATTTAAAAGTTTTTCTCTAAAATGAATATCCTAAGCTGCAAAATTAAAAATCTTTAAAAATTGTAAATTTACATTTACATTTGGTTACATTTTAGTATAAGTTATTCCTGGCATCGTCCTTTGCAACACCTAATAGGTTTCAAAAATTTCTGAATTATATCACGTTTTTTCACCCACAGCCTGGGGTAAATGAGTCGATAGTGTTCTATATCAATTTTATCTCCAAATAGATACCTATTCCAAAAAAGAATAACCGAAAGAATTAGAAACATGTAGGCATATTATATTACAGAAAGTGATCGATTAGAAGAAAGCTGGGAAACATTAAGTCTAATATGTTATCCTCAGCCAAGGAAGTTGTCACTTTCAACCAATGCTTTTTTCAATGAAGAAACATTTATAAAATTAAATTGCTCTAAGACGAAGGGCTCCATGATTTTGTACAGAAGTGAAGGAAACATGTAAAGAAAAGAAAAAACCTTACATAAAATACATGTAAACTGAAACACAAGAGGCATACGATAATTATAAGACAATACGAAATGAAACACATTCACTCGTAAGAAAAAAAAATATTACTGGGAACGTTTTTTGAAAGAAATGGAACATGATTTTTATCCATGAGGAAAATAAAATTCCTCTAGCTGGCTGTCTACTCATGCGCCTGGGGTTTTCAGACCCCTGTGTGCAGTTTCAGGGATAATAAATACAGCCTTATTAAATTTAGACGGTACTGAATTTTCTCTTAATAAATTAAAAAGTTCTAGTATTTTGAGCATGAAAGTCACAAAGTCTCACCCCTCGCTAACTTCAAGCTTTTATTTGACTGTATCGTTTGTTGGATTTTTTCGTTATTATATTTTTCTTAAAGATTTTCTGATTGCTCTTTTTTGTGAACATTTTTTTTTATTTGTGTACATCTTGATTCATCTCATTTCTTCTTTACTTGTATTTATGTTGGAGTCTAAAAAATATCTTGGAGTACAGCAAGCGCAACAAATTTACCGGAAGCAAATAAAAAATAATTTTCTAGAAAACATAAAATAGCTGGGTCTGAGTGAACATATTTATAAAACCATGCAAAAATCTGCACTACTCTTGACGTCCAGATGTATATGAAAATTTTTGAGAGATGCTCCAACATACGATGTCACCTAGAACTCGATAATACGGAAAGCTTCCCACCACAGGTCAATCGTTTTGATACCGTAGGTAATTTTCTTCTAAGAGAGAGTGAGGCGCTATTGTCTCATTGAGACGCTGTATTGAGTATATGTATGAGAAAAACATTTTGTCTATAAAATAATATTTAAAACGAATATGGAATAACACAAAAAATAAAAGTTTTAAGTATAAAATATAAATAAGTTAGTACCTACCTAAATATACACTTTTAATCAAGAACCAAAAACAAATATTCCAAATTATAAATGGGCAATGCCTCATTACGAAAAAGCTTTTTAGTAGTGTGTTACGGATAATTTGATGATATAAAAAATAGTATTTAGGTATACTAGGTATGCGCCGATAACAAGTATTGAGACAGGAGAAATTAATGATAAATCTTTTTTAAAAAAGCTGCCAACTTTGGTTAAAAGCACATGACTTCTTAACGACGTTCTACACCTTCGGCAAAGAATTAAGGATTTTCATGAAATTTTAGTATGTTATAGTTTACTTAAAAAAACTAAGACTTGATTTTTTAAAAATTGTTTTACCGTGCCGTTTAATTACTATTAAGGGTCAAAGTTAAGTTTTAACATGGGCTCTTATGGGAATTCTTAAAAAGTTAATAACTTTTGACCCAAATTTACGATTTTTAATTATTTGTGCTTAAATGAAAGGTTTTTTTGTAAGGAATAACATATTAAAAAATGAGTATTGTTTACCGTACCATTTATTTTTAATTTATTTATTATAATTAATTCCGTAATTTATTCCGTAATTTCCGTAATTTATTATAATTTATTATTATAAAGTATTCAATACTGAAACATATGATTTGAGTATTCTGCTATAAATGCATTGTTACCAACTTTCGCTTGCATATAAGTTTCCCCCTTTTTCCTCTGAGAGGCATACCCCGGAACGAAGGTGTAGAACGTCGTTAAAACTGATTAGAGTTTAATGAAAGAATATTATGTTTTGGTACAAATAATCTACTAACAAGTTCCCGAGATAAGACAGCATATTTATTTTACCTGATTTATTTTAAGAAGAAGAAGACGAGAAGTGATTTATATTTAACTTTATTGCTGGTTAGTATATATGATAAATGAAACGTGACGTTTGACTGCTTCAAATATACAGTGTGGGCCAAAGAAAACAGTCCACCTAGACATATGGCAGTATTTATTAGATTTTAAGGAAATGAAGAAACAGGTTGATTTTTGATCTAAGGGGGACACATTTTTACGATACATACATCTGTCATTTGTCAACCCCCTCCCTTCCACTTCCCTCACCCCTGTGCGATCTTTGATATTCATATCATACCATAGGGGCTGATTCTATGTTTTTATAAAGGCGCTTTGCTACCGGGTCAATAAAAAAACTTAAACTTGAGCAAAAAAGTAAAAGGAATAAAATTATAGATAAACGAGGGCGCAAAGAGGTCTATTTTCCGATTCAATCCTTCATCTGGTCAGAGGGCCCTCGACTGCATTTATCACCCACACTGCGTACAAGTCTATATACAAAAAGTCTTACAATCTAGGCTGTTAACACCGGCAAACTCTCTTAACCGTGGCTGAGTAGCAACTCACTTCTTTCGCCTTTTTCAAAAACTACAAGGCTAGTTTTTGCAGTATTAAGCTCTTTCATATCGCGATAGAAAAGCAACAATGAATACAAAATCGTGTTGGACTGGCTGCCTTGGTAGGTTGGTAAATAATTTAAAAATAATAAAAATCCAACAACCCCTTATTTTTAAATAGGGAATAGGGGTCGTGTGCTAGCTCATTTTAGTGAAGTGAAATGTTATTCACTTCTCTATTGAGTAATATTAACATTGACATAATTATTTATACAGGGTGTCCAAGAAAAATTATTTTGAATTAAATTAATTGACACAAAAAGAAGAATGTATGTAAATTAATTAATTCAAAATACATTCTACTGCTGTCACAAAACAGAAAAAAAATAATTTGATAAATATAAATATTGCTTTTGGCTTAATTTCAATGTTCAACCTGCCACCCAACTGCCTCTTGGTAGGTTGAATATTGAATTTAAGCAACAAACAATGTTTATTTATCAAAAAACATTTTTTTTTCTGTATTCTGTCAGATGTAGAATGTATTTTAAGTTAAATAAATTACATACATTCTTCTCTTTGTGTCAATTATTTCAATTCAAAATAATTTTTCTTGGACACCCTGTATAAATAATTATGTCAATAAAATAAAAATGCATATTCTTGTTCTCATGATCATTTCTCAGTGCGTCATTAATTATGAGGTCACATACTGTATTGGGTGTGTCGAGACTTATTTCATGTAATTATTGACGAATCTGACAGATGCCAGAATCGTACTTCGCCATAGGTGAAAAGCTTGTGGAATTAAACTAATTAGTAATTTAGTAGATTTGATTTTTACACAATATGATAACATGTAGGTATTTTTTTATAATGGGGAATAAAATTAAAAAGTAAACAATATTGTTGATTAAATTTATACATATGGAAACATTAAAAAATGACACAAAACTATCCATAAACTGTGTTATTATCTTCTTCTCTAGGTGCTGTCTCCGCTTCAAAAGTTGGCAATCATCAGAGAGATCTTTATTTCTGAAACCGCGGCTCTAAATAATTCATTGTTATTACATCCAAACCAGTTCCTAAGGTTCTTCAGCCATGAGTTACGTCTCCTTACTATGGATCTTTTTTTGCATAATGACCTGGAGTATTAGATATACATCTCTCATCACATGTCCCATATATCTCAGTTTTCTTCTTATTTGTTAGTTCTTCTCGTTCCCTATGCGTAAGTCTCATTACCTCCACGTTGGCTATTCTATCTACTCATGAGATTTTTAGCACTCTTCGGTACATCTCGAATGTCTCTAGTCTCCTCACGCCAATGACTAACTTTTAACGAACTAAATTCTAAACCAAAACACAAAATAATGCACAAAAACGTTGTGAAACACAAGGGAAGTCGAATTCGAATTTCAAAATGACAGGTACACAAAATACTGACCTGAATAATAACCGTCACTTGACTCTTTGACACTTCTAAAAAATGGCCAAAATGGACGAAGTTTTCGTCAAATGTTCGTAATACGAGTATTTGATTGGCTAGAAAAAACGCGCATTCTAAATATCAACGAATCAAACGTAGGTTAGTAATAGACATCTTATGTATATAACCATTGTAATGCTGCATTATTTTTGTGTTTAATCACGAAGCTACCTCTTTTTCCGTCTCATCTAACTTAATGCATTAGAGAGAAATCGAAAAACTGTGACGCACTGAAAAATGATCATGAGAACAAGAATACCATTTTTTTGCAATGCGAGGCCAAAAATGTCTTAATTTTTACCAAGATTAGAGAAATTATGTCAATGTTAATATTACTGAATAGAAAATTGAATAACCTTTCAAATGAGCTAGCACACGACCTCTATTCCCTATTAAAAAAATAAGTGGTGGGGAAAGTGGAAAGGAGGGGTTTGACAAATGACAGATGTATGTATCGTAAAAAATTACTCCCCCTTAGATAAAAAATCGACCTGTTTCTTCATTTCCTTAAAATCCAATAAGTACTGCCAAATATCGAGGTGGACTTTCTTTGTTTGGCCTACACTGTATTTTATCAAAATTAATTTAAACTTACTTTTAAGTTCATCCATTGATGGAGCTTTTCCTCCATAATCACTGGGTAAAAGCTCTTGAGGGACAGCTTTAAACATATCGTCCAAGCTTTCGTGAACATAAATCTAAAAAATATGCCATTATAACTGCATCCTATAAAATTTTATGAAAATTTAATAATGCATTGAGTGGTGCTTGCAGTGTACCTATTGTTTATAGCACAATAAATAGAAGGACAATTTTATAAATACTCTTAGACCTTTCGCAAAAGTCTTATATACAGGGTGAGGCAGATAACTGGCCTATTAGAAATATCTCGAGAACTAAAGGCAACAGAATCATGAAAATTGGAATACAGGGGTTTTGAAGAATGATCTATTAAATGAAAATATTTTCATCTCTTTGCAACTTCCGGTTATACCGGAAGTTGCTTATAACTTCGTTTTTTTAAATGGGACACCCTGTATATTTTTACATTTTTGGATTCTTTTCGATGCCTTCTTTCTTAAAATATGAGGATTTGTAATGTTATACAGGGTATTTTAAAAGATAATTACGTTTTTTTATTAATTTGGTAGCAATGTTCACACCCTGTAGAATTGTAGTAGTTTGGCAATTAAAACTCTACTTACATTCAGATGATTTTTAATATGGTCTACTATTGTTAAGAATCATTAGTATAGCTAAATTTTTAATTTTAGTATACAGGGTTGGTGGAAACTCGGAATGAGTATTTTCTGAGTTTTATTAAATGGAACACCCTGTATTTTAGTATTGTAATGAAATGATATTTTATGGTACTTTTTTATTTCTTAAGCATTCCCTATAACTAACTGCTTTAATTTGTGCTTAATTGTTAGTCGCACCAACATTCTTAACTACGTAGGTATTTTGATAGCGAAACCATTATTGGTAATTTTAGGGGTCAGTCTGGATTAATATGTATTTATTTCTTAAAAATTTATTGTAATTGAATATTTTCACGGCCAACCTAATAAAATTTTACGTATTTTTTTTGCAATTAATGTTTAGATTTAATCACCAATAACTCACAAATTAAAGCAGTTAGGTATAGGGAATACTTATAAAATAAAAAAGTACTATCAAATACCATTTCATTGCAATACTAAAATACAGGGTGTTCTTTTTAAGAAAACTCAGAAAATATTCATTCCGAGTTTCGATCAACCCTGTATACTAAAATTTCAAAATAAGCTATACTAATAATTCTTAACAATAATAGACTATATTAGAAATCACTTGAACGTAAGCAGAGTTTTTAATGTCAAACTGTTACAATTCTACAGGGGGTGAATATTGCTACGAAATTAATAAAAAAACGTAAATATCTTTTAAAATACCCTGTATAGTATTACAAAATCTCATACTTTAAGAATAAAGATATTGAGGAGAATTCAAAAATGTAAAAATATACAGGGTGTCCCATTTAAAAAAACCAAGTTATAAGCAACTTCCGGTGTAACCGGAAGTTGCAAAGAGATGAAAATATTTTCATTTAATAGATCATTCCTCAAAACCCCTTCATTCCAATTTTCATGATTCTGTTACCTTTAGTTCTCGAGATATTTCTAATAGGCCAGTTATCTGCCTCACCCTATATAGCGTATAAATCCGCTCATATGAATTTGCACATGTTAAAATTTCTACATTCCACCGGGCGGCGTAGCGCAGGTGGTAGTGTGCTTGCCTCGCATGCCGGTGGTCCGGAGTTCAAATCCTACCGCCGCGCCGGCAAGAACAACTAGATATTTTTAAAATGTCTATAGGCCCCAGGTCGACTCAGCCTGAATAAAATGAGTACGTTGGGTAAAACCAGGGGTAATAATAGGCGGTTGAAGCGTAGCACTGGCCCTGTTACCTTCCTTGTATACCGTTGGCCCTAGATTAGACGGGAGACTATTATTATTATTATTATTATAAAATTTCTACAAAATAGATGGAGAGAGAACGTGAAGACTTGTCTAAAAGTATTTGGTGTTTAAAAATGAGTATATTTAATGATTTATAATAACATGAAATTATACCTACTAATAAGTATCATATATTATGTGAAACAAAATCAAAAATGGGAAAACTATAGGCCCTGGCCAAATACCATCACACTGACTGAAACTTATATGATGATATTGTCACAGAACTAACAAACTAACCCATAGTCGGGATAGCATTTTTTGACCTTGCATTACGAGCTGCCTCAAATTTTATTTTTCTAACCTTTTGGGGGGGGGGGTCAATAGTAGTGTAAATTTAAAATCTCGATGAATTCCGCCGTTGCGTTAGCCGCCATCTTGATTTTAAACGAGAACGGTTTTTGTTCAATATCTCTGTCATTTTCAACTTTTCCACAAAAATTATACAAATTAAAATTGTTGAGAATGTGATTTTATATAATTTGTTTTATTACAATCTTTTTCGTGTGGTTGATATTTTCCGAGTTATGGCGTAAAATAGTGCCAATTAGAGCATATTAAATTATCTCGTTTAATATTAGTTTTACAACAAAAATGTACCTATGTCTACAAAAATAAAGAGAAATAAATTTTATATAATTTTGATCTCTTTCGTTTTTTGGTAAAATCAATATTTAAGGTAGTACGTATGCGGTAAAGGCGCGAGCGTAAGACCTGATTGATTTTATAACAATTGTTTTTGTTCAATATCTACGCCATTTTCAACTTTTAGACAAAAATGGCCACATCTAAAATTGTTCCACATATGATTTCCTATAATTTCTTTTTAACAATTTTTTTTCGTGCGGTTGATATTTTCCGAATTAAGCGGGAAAATAGTAAAAAGGGGAGGGGGGAGAATAATTTTTGAACTGAATCTTGTTTCTGAGCTGTCCCAACTTTTATAATTCTGTCCTTTAGAGGAGGTCAATAGTAGTGCAAATTTAAAATCGCGACTGAATCGCGACGCCGTTGCGTTAGCCGAGCTATTGATTTTAAAGGAGATCCGTTGTTGCTTAACATCTCCGCCATTTTCAACTTTTTGACAAAAATAGTAATAGTAGTTTCGACTAAAATTGTTGGAAATGCTATTTCCTACAATTTCTTTTCCACAATGTTTTTAGGCGATCAATATGTTCCGAATTAAGGGGGAAATAGTAGAAGTAGAGGGGAAGCATAATTATTGAATTGTCTTATTTATTAAACTTTACAAGATAATTGTACATAAAGACATAAAGAGAATTATATTTTTACAATTTTTGAAACTTCCAATGAAACACCAACCAAACTACATAAAATACATAAAAGACATATTAGGTTTGTTCTAGCATCAGTTTTAAACGGTTTGAAACCATCAGCGAATAGTCGACCAGCGCGAGTAGAGAGGATAACACTTGTGACTGTATTATGTTTTCTCACTGACCAACTGTTTGCTGAGGGTTTCTGACTAGTTTGACTGTTTGCTAGAACAAACTTAATAATAACTTTTAAGTTCACTTAAGTTTATTCACTAGCGCGGGTTTGTTGGTTGAATTTGTCTGTCGATATTTTAAGTTTCATGTCACTAATACGTTTTTTATATCTCAACAATTTTTTGTTAAATTTTGGACCCTGTTGGGGGAATTTTCCATTCCTCCCCGTAGATCCTCCGCTGGTTCTCTCGAAAAATTAGGAAAGTAGGAAATCTCAATTGCAACAGTTTCAGTCCTTACACTTTTTGTGAAAAAGTTGAAAATGACCAAAATATTAAACAAAAACAATTGCTGTAAAACCATACGGGTCTTACGTTCGCGCTTTTACCGCATACGTACTACCTTAAATATTAATTTTAGCAAAAAAATGAAAGAAATCAATATTATGTAAAATTTAATTCTCTCTTTTTTCGTATAGATACATTTTTGTCGTAAAACTAATAATAAACGAGATACTTCAATAATTTATGCTCTAACTGTCACTGTTTTTCGCCATGACTCGGAAAATATCGACCGCACGAAAAAATTGTAATAAAAGAAATTATAGAAAATCACATTTTCAACCATTTTAGTTCCTATACTTTTTGTCTAAAAGTTGAAAATGGAGGAGATATTGAGCAAAAACTGTTCTCGTTTAAAATCAAGATGGCGGCGGCTAACGCAACGGCGGAATTTAGTCCAGATTTTAAATTTATACTACTACTGACCCCTCTAAAGATTAGACAAATAAAATTTGGGGCAGCTCGTAAAGCAAGGTCAGGCCTGTTAACTACCTCTAACCTCTAACCCAGCGATAATCGACCTTTTTCTTTCCTGGGCCACATAGTAGCTGCTATTGCCACAGCTTGCGGGCCGCAATCAAGATGAAGTTGTATACAGGGTGTTTCATTGGGAAATGGAAATACTTGAATGGTGAATAGAGGTAAATGAGGCGGTTTTAGACATACTAAATTTATTGATCCACCGACTTTATAACCGAGTTACAGGGTGTTTTATCGATTTTGCCCATTTCTTTCTGGACCCATAACTATAGAACCACCTTGTATATTTTTTTGATATTTTGTACAGATATGTCACATTTAGAACCCAAACCACCCAACTACTAATCACAAGAAAAAGCCAAGTCTGGATTAAACAAAATTATAAATCATTTGTGACCTTGACTTTGAAACAACATTTTGTATATTGAAATTTTTCCAAACCCGTTTGCACATTTGAAAAGAGCTTTAATGGAGCTCCCATTTTTGGCACACACAATTCAATGACTTTAATTTTGAAATTATGTCGAAATTTTTAGGAACTCATACTTTCAAAACAAAAATTTCGAAAACATTATTTTAAAATTAATGTCATTAAATTGCCTGCGCAAAAAAATGAAGCGAGCAATTAAATTTAGTTTTTATGCTCTTTTTAAACGTGCAGACGTATTTTGAAAATTTTAATATACAGGGTGTTGTTTCAAACTCACAATTATTATTTTTTTTTTGTTAATCCGGACGTGCATTTTTCTTGTGATTACTAAATGGGTCGTTGCAATGTAGTAAATAAGTATTGATTATTTGTAAAATGAGTATTTGTTCATTAACTTTTAATACCTTGCTTTTTAATCAGAGTTCTTAAAAATTTCAATATAATATTTAAAATTAAAATCGTTAAAAATGGCTCATGGTAATTTTTTAATTCTGGTGGGGTGTAGAATAGCATTATGTTGTTTTATATGCCATTAGAGTGAAAACTTAGTCTTTTTAAAGTCATTAAATTGTCTGCCTCACTCCCAAACACGCCTTAAACACATCGGCACACTATCAAATAATTAGAAAAAACACGTGAAATTTGACAAATAATTTGATCACAGGGCCCTTTAGTTAGTATTCGGGCTGCCTAAAAAACGCTAGAGGGCCGCATGCGGCCCGCGGGTTGCAGGTTGAGTATCACACTGCCTAACCCGACTGAACTAAACGTTTAAAACTACATGTACATATACGAAACTGGAATAATGCCACAAATTATTTGTAGTTGGTTAGAGTTAGTATAGTTAGAGTCTACATTTATCTCACTCACTAAAAAAATAAAGTCATCATGTAAGGACTCTATATAGTTATGTAATTATTCTTAATTTTATTAAACAGAAATTGGAAGAAACAATGGGAAACAAAGATTTCGGTTTCAAAGAAGAATTTGATATAAGGGACGCTTTGTTCTCAATGTCTCAATGCTAATATTATTACTACAAAGATCATGCGAAATACAGAAATCAATTTATTTTTGATTTATGGTTTTTGAAAAGGCGGTAGTATTTTTAATTCGTTTGTATAATACCAAGAATTATGTATTGTTTATGTAAATTGCTAGACGTATTTCGGTATTTGTTGTGAGTTGACTATGCACACCACTTTGCACCTAGAATATAGTGGGTTGCATAGGCATCAGGGGCTGGGGAGAGCTTGTCAATTCATTCAATATACAATTATAATAAAGATTGAACGTAGTTTTAGTTAAATAACATCCTTTCGTAATATAATGGATTAATTATAAACTATTGACCATCGTAACATGCAGGGATAGGAGAAACCTACCGGTTTAAACCTAAAACCGGTTTTTTTACTTCGCAATAACCGGTTTTACCGGTTGTTTTTTTGTCCCGGTTATAACCGGTTTTTTCTTTTTAAAGTAAAAAACCGGTTATTAGGTTTTTACGGTGATTAGGATTAGGTTAGGTATTATTTCGGATCCCAATCATAATTATTATTCTCAAGTAATTATTCCAAACAAAACCATAATTCAAATTTTATTTTATTTTATAAAATACAGAAGCAAACTGAAAGTGCAATCTCACATCAGCGAGAAACAATTATTAAGTTTTATTATAATATTTCCTTGAAAAGGTATTTGTAATCATAATATTTACATCAAAATTGATCTGGTTGAATTAGCATCATCAAACATCATCTATTTTTCACACTTAACTCTTGACATTGAACGTGGTTAAATGACTGTTTCTGATTACCAAAAATAATGCTCTGACTATGAATATCGAATTACTGATTACGAATACGAATCTCCAAGAATTTCGCTACGTTTTCAAAACGATACACTCATACAGGAAGTATTAAATATACCTATTCTACAAATATACAAACGTGTTAAAAGTAATACATGTTCTTTCGATATTACTAATTTTGATCATACTGATATCGAGTCGAATGGAGTATCGCAAACTAAAGTGTATTTATATAAATGTAACTTTGTAACCTATTGGATTAAAAAAACCGAAAACCGGTTTTTCCAAAAACCGTTTTTTTTTTGGCCGGTTATAACCGCCAGGTTAAACCGTAAGCGGAAAAAACCGGTATAACCGAAAACCGGTGTTTTGTCAAAAACCGCCATCCCTAAGTAACATGGCGCAGTTATAATCTAAAGAATTGAACCTACAAACCCAGGTAGAGGTACAAAATAACAATTTCTATAAAATCCTAAGTAGTAAAAGGAAATAAAAATGGAGATGCTAAAACAACCCAAGGCCATGTCTGTAAGTGGAGATACATATGGCAGTATATTGGAAGAAATTTAAAAATTAATTTGAACTGTATAGTATAGCAACCGGATGTAAGGAAAAATCTCAGCAGATTCAGGCAGCAGTTTTTCTTCATTGCATTGGAGAAGATGTCTTGACCATTTTGAATTGAGCTTGAATTTAACAGAAGCAGAAAAACAGAATTATGAGGTAATGATAGAAAAATTTGAGGAAGAATTTGTTCCACAGACTAATTTATCAGTAGAGTCACATAGATTCAATCGAAGAAAGCAGGAACCAGGTGAGAGTTTTGATTCTTTTTTAGGTGATTTAAGAAGACTAGCTTCAGGTTGTGATTTCGGTGCATTAAAAGACAGACTAATTAAAGATAGAATAGTCATAGGAATTAGAGACAAGAAAACAAAAGACAGGTTACTTCGAGAAACCAATCTATCACTAGCAAAAACAATTGAAATATGTAAAGCAGCGGAACAAACAGAGGAATACGTCCGCCAGTTAATGGACGAAACAAACACTTTAGAGGTAAGTGATGTGAGAAAAAGAAACTTAAACAGAAGTCAAGATAAACAACAACTTAATAATCAACAAAACACAAATTATCAGAGAGGAAACCAGAACGTAGCAAGAGGTTCCACAGCAAAATGTGGCAGATGTGGAAGGTCACATGTTTTTAATGCCTATCCTGCAATGGGAAAACAATCTACAAATTGCTATAAGTATAACCATTTTAATACATTTTGTTTTTATAAAAATAATGTTAATGCTATAGAATATAACAGTAATGAAATGTCTAATGAAGCTTGTAGTAGTAGGCAAGGGAAAGATAATGAATTTGTATTGGGGGCTGTAGAAATCAATATGTTGTGTGAAAACTGGTTTGAAGTGTTAAAACTAGCAGGATGTAATAAAATGGTGAAATTTAAATTAGATACAGGGGCTTAGGTAAATGTAATTCCCGAAAATATTTTTAATTGATTAAACATACATGTTGGTCTAAAAAAGGTAACTATTGGTATTAGTAATTATGGTGGTCAAAAGTTAGTTATGGTGGACTCTTGTGATCTAGAAGTTGAAAATAATAATAAAACCTATGTTCTGAATTTTGTAATTGTGAAAACCAATAATAAATCAGCTCCAATATTAGGTATTAAGAGTATTCAAGTTTTAAATTTAATTCAGAGGTGTAACATAAATGAAATAACTACTGCAGGGATTTTGGATGTATACGGTGAGTTATTTACAGGGATTGGGAAAATAAATAATGTTCCTTGTGAATTTAAGTTAAGGGATAATTATACACCAGCTATAGTACCTTGCAGAAAGGTACCATTTATACTAATGGAGCAACTTAAGAGTGACTTAGATAAAATAATCAATCAGAATATTATTGTAAAGTTACTGACCCAACAGAGTTTGTGACTCCTATAGTTTTGGTGAAAAAAGCTAATGGAATTAGAATTTGTTTGGATCCACAAAATTTAAATAATGCTTTAATGAGGGCCCAGTTTGAGTTACCTACATTTGAGGAGATAAGAAGTGATCTGGCGGGGTCTGAATGTTTTTCAATTTTAGATGTGAATAAAGGGTTCTGGTCTATAATTTTAACAGAAAATGCTTCATTTTTAACGACTTTTGGGACAACTTATGGAAGATACAGATTTTTAAGACTTCCTTATGGGGTAAAAGTGGCCCCAGAGGTATTTTATAGAACGTTTAGTGAGATATTTGAGGGCATAGATGGAATTAAAATTTATATTGATGAAATTTAGTCTATGCCAGGTCTAGGCAAGAACATGACATAATTTTACGACAAGTTTTAACAAGAGCAAAGGAAAAAGGGGTAAGGTTTAATAAAAATAATTGTAAGTTTCATGTAACTGAAGTAAAATATGTTGGTCATGTGTTATCTAAACATGGTATAGCAATTGATGATAGTAAAGTTGAAGCCATTAAGCAAATGCCTACACCAAAAAATGTCAAAGAACTTAGTCGTTTTCTGGGAATGCTAACTTACTTAGGAAAATTTATTTCAAATCTGTCAAATTTAACAGGTAATCTTAGAAAGTTGATGAAAAAGAATGTTCATTTTGATTGGCTGGAAGTTCATCAACAGGATTTTGAAACATTAAAAGAATTATTAGTACATACTCCAGTGTTACACTACTATAACAGAAATAAACCAATTGTATTATCAGTGGACAGTTCAAAGGACGATTTAGGAGCAGTCCTTTTACAGAATGGAGGTCCAGTAGCATATGCATCAAAATCTCTCACACCTACTCAACAAAATTATGCACATATTGAAAAGGAATGTTTGACAATTGTTTTTGGGTGTCAACGTTTTCATCAATATTTGTATGGTAAAGAGTTTATTGTGGAGAATGATCATCTACCTTTGGAGGCCATATTTAGAAAGCCACTCAATCAATGCCCTCTGAGATTACAAAGATTAAGGATTAATTTACAAAATTATGATTTTACTGTCAAATATAAACCAGGATCACAGTTATACCTGGCTGATGCCTTCAGGTGAGCTGATCGCGCTCAGGTGGTGATGATACTAATTTTGAAATTGTAGAGCAAGATATGCATTCACAAGTAGATTTAATCGATTACTATGAGATAAGTCCAAATAAATTTGAAAAAGTACATATTGAATCAGAACAGGATTTGGAATTAAGAGAGTTATCAAAACTGGTTAAATCAGGATGGCCATTAGAAAAGCATAAACTTCATGAAATGATAAAACCATATTGGAATTTTAAAAACCAAATATCAGAAATGAAAGGGGTACTGTTTAGAGGAGAACAAATCATAATTCCCAAAATTATGCGTAGGGAGATATCGGACAGGTTACATTACAACCATTGAGGAATTGAAAAAACTATTTTAAGAGCAAGAGACCATGTATTTTGGCCATTTATTAATAAAGAAATAACAGATCTGATAAAGAATTGTCCAGCTTGTTTAACTCATCAAAATTCCAATACGATAAAATGTTAATACCCAAATAAATTGCAAAAAGACCATGGGAAATAGTTGCTGTTAATTTTTTTTATTTTGGTAACAAACAGTATTTGTTACTTGTCGATAGTTTTTCAAAGTACCCAGAGGTAAGTTGTTTGCATGATAACACCACCAATGAAATTGTTATTCATAATCTTAGAGCAATTTTTGCAAGACATGGCAGGCCAGATGTTATCTTTTCGGATGGTGGTCCTCAGTTCACCAATGGGTACATTCAAAAGTTTTTTAAGGAATGGGAAATTATTCACAAAACTAGTTCACCTAGATACCCACAATCAAATGGGTTTATTGAAAGATATGTGCAAACCTACAAAAAGATGTTTAAAAAAATTTTGTTTGATCAAAAAGATATGTATGTTGTTTTATTAGAAATTCGTAATACACCTATAAGTCATTGTATACCATCTCCTGCAGAGCTGCTATTTGGCCGTAGGTTAAAAGGTTTTGTCACTGTAAGTGATGCACAGCTGCAGCCAAAATTTGATGTAGAGAATGTAGAACATGCCTTCAAAAGATGAAAAGTGAAAAATATTTCAATAAGACGGCTAAGCATTTACCATTGCTATCACCTAATGATAAGGTTATGGTGCAATTAAACTCAAGGAACTGGGAACCTGGGGCAATACTCGATGTTGATAAAAAGAGACCAAGATCATATGTAGTTAGGATTGATAGGAATGGTAAATGTTACAGTAGGAACCGAAAGTATTTACGCAAATTTACGAAAAATAATTTTGTATCAGATTCACTCTTTGATGAATTGCTGGAGGACTCCTTATCTAAAGGGGGCTCTCCAACTGTTCAAAACCAAGAACAGCTAACCATAGATAAGGAAGGACACGACAAATCTGAGTTAAAAAATGATCAGGTAGAACCAGATTTGGTTGAGGAAAGAGAACATATTGGAGGTGATCAATATGTAACGAGAAGTGGTAGGATGGTTAAAAAAAACCAAAATATTTGAAATATTATTGTCAATAATAACAATAAGTTTGATTAGGTTAGAAAGTATAAACATAAATATATTACATTTATTAAATATTTATATGGTAATTAATTATTAAGCAATTATATTTGTATTTAGAACTTAAGAGGGGAGATGTTGTGAGTTGACTATGCACACCACTTTGCACCTTAGAATATAGTGGGTTGCATAGGCATCAGGGGCTGGGGAGAGCTTGTCAATTCATTCAATAAACAACTATAAAAAAGAAAAAATGTATACACATTCTCAATTTCTTTGCAAAACGAAAATGCAGCAGCTGCATAATACTCTGGTTAAAGCGGAGAGTGCAGGAAGAGTCTATACCGGTTTCGGAGATCTTTTTTCCCCTTATCAGTAAACCCATATCCTCTTCTCTCCGCCTTAACCATTTACCATAGCTTGGGCCTTCCCGAATTGCAAAGAAAGAAATGTCACGGATGAACTAGGGCCATCTACCGAAAAACAAACTAAGTTATCAATCGAAGTAGCGCAGAAAACGACAATAAATATCGCCTCCGTAACACGAGATTGACAACAGGTGAAATACTTTCTTTGGTTACACCTCCTGAGACTTTCAAAATTTATAAATCATACAGGGTGCCGAGGAAATTAAGATGAGAGAATTTTAAATAATTCACAACTCATCTACTCAGCGTGGTAAAGCTCCAACAGGAAATTGAGAATGTTTATACATTTCTAAGTCGTTTACTCTTTTGTTTGAGTATTAAGGTATCTTTCTTGTTGGAGCTTTACCACGCTGAGTAGATGAGTTGTGAATTATTTAAAAGTCTCTCATCTTAATTTCCTCGGCACCCTGTATGATTTATAAATTTTGAAAGTCTCAGGAGGTATAACAAAAGAAAGTATTCCACCTGTTGTCAATCTGGTGGTACGGAGGCGATATTTATTGTCGTTTTCTGCGCTACTTCGATTGATAACTTAGTTTGTTTTTCGGTAGATGGCCCTAGTTCATCCGTGATATTTCTTTCTTTGCAATTCGGGAAGGCCCAAGCTATGGTAAATGGTTAAGGCGGAGAGAAGAGGATATGGGTTTACTGATAAGGGGAAAAAGATCTCCGAAACCGGTATAGACTCTTCCTGCACTCTCCGCTTTAACCAGAGTATTATGCAGCTGCTGCATTTTCATTTTGCAAAGAAATTGAGAATGTTTATACATTTTTAATTCGTTTACTCTTTTGTTTGAGTATTAAGGAATCTTTCTTGTTGGAGCTTTACCACGCTGAGTAGATGAGTTGTGAATTATTTAAAATTCTCTCATCTTAATTTCCTCGGCACCCTGTATGATTTATAAATTTTGAAAGTCTCAGAAGGTATAACCAATGAAAGTATTCCACCTGTTGTCAATCTGGTGGTACGGAGGCGATATTTATTGTCGTTTTCTGCGCTACTTCGATTGATAACTTAGTTTGTTAACTATAATAAAGATTGAATGTAGTTTTAGTTAAATAACTTCCTTTCGTAATATAATGGATTAATTGTAAACTATTGACCATCGTAACAGTATTCATTTGGTTTGTTCCAACCTGTCACATTACCGTTCTTGAATGGTTACGAGTATGCGCAGTAACACATTTTTCGTTACTGTGGATCCTCGTAACCATTCAGGAACGGTAATGTGACGGGTTGGAACAAACCTATAATCATAACATACAAGAGTCTCAAGCACTCGAGTATAAAAAATTATACTCGGTGATTGTTGGGCTATATATTTCAACGAGATCAATTATTACAGTTTTATGTTTTACGTAAATATTATGATCTAAATACCTATTTCCAAACAATAATAAACTTAATTGTTTCACGATGTGGCCCTTTGGTTCCGTTCTTTATTTGTTAAAATTTGAATTATGATTGTTTGGAATAATTACATACTTAGAATTTTATAATATCTGATTGGCATCGAAAATAGATAGAAATCTCTTCATTTTTTGTCTGAATGAATTACATATTTTGTCCAGAGGTAAATTTTCTGGTTTTTAAAAAAAGGGTTATAACCGTGCCTAAAAAACAACCGGTAAAACCGGTTATTACGAAGTAGAAAAATCGGTTTTAGGTTATAACCGGTAGGTTTTTCCCATCCCTATCACAGAGTGCTCAAAATATCATAGATTCAATTCAATTCAGCCTAAGTCTTAACCAGAATGGGTTAAGACGAAGGTTACTTGACGAAGATGATAAAAGAGAGATAACTTGTATATCTGTGGCATATAATGGTAGGTAGCAGATATTGAAAACTGCAGTTAATACTAAACAGAAAGATTGAGGGAACAATAGGAATTTGTAGGAAGAAATATTCATGACTGGCTTATCAGCAAATGAATTGTTACACGTTGCGCAAGATCGAGAACAGTATCGGCAAATTGTCAAGGAAGTCTGCCCACGCCTATTTGGGCAAAGTACTCAAATGAGAATCTATTCTGGCAAAGATGTAAACTCAGACAAAGAAAAAGGGGTGGCATTAATGTTAAATAAAGCATCGGCCCAAGCATTGGTGGAGTGGGAGAATGTCTCTGAGAGAATTATATGGGGAAGATTTCAAAGCAAATTTAGAAACTTAATAATAATTAATGTGTATGCTCCAACAAATCAACAAGAAGATGAAACAAAGGAAGAGTTCTACTACCAGATGTATATGTTGCTAGCAAAAATACAAAAAACATATAAACGGGATATAAAAATCGTTTTGGGGGATTGGAACGCCAAAGTAGGATCTAATAATAATGGAAAGGAACATGTAATGGGGATTCATGGCATGGGAGAAAGGAATGACAATGGCACGAGATTAATAGAACTTTGCTCGACAAACGATATGATGATTGGGGGAACATTATTCCAACATAAAGATATCCATAAAACAACATGGACGTCACCAGGAGGAAAATTTAAGAACCAAATTGACCACATTCTTATTGAAAAGAAGTGGAAAAATTCCTTACAAGACGTGAGAGCAATGAGAGTAGCCGACTGTGCATCAGACCACGAATTATTGAGAGCAAAAATAAAAGTTAGCCTCAAGGCTAATTATAAATCAAACAAAAAATAGAGAAAATTCAATACAAATAAATTAAGAGACTCTAGCATAACAAACAAATACCAACAAACGTTGGAGAGGCATGTGGGGAACTTGGAACAAGTAGGAAAATCTAGCATTGAAGGTATATGGGAAATATATAAAAACGCGTACATGGAAGCAGGGAAAGAGATATTAGGGTGCAAGGAGAAAGCTGATCAACCATGGATAACGCTGGACACTAAAACAAAAATCAAGGAAAGAAGAGCAATCAAAACTGAATTGATCAAAACAACAAACCCGATAAAACAAAAAGAAATTCAGGAAAAATACACAGAAAAAAATAAAGAAGTTAAAAAACAAGCCAGAACAGATAAAAGGCTGTATATGGAACAAATGGCAGAAAAAGCAGAGGAAGCAGCGATAATACATGACACAAGGACAGTTTACTCAATAACCAAAGAAATTAAAGGGGGCAAGAGCCAGCAAAGAACGAAACTAATGGGGAAAGAAGGAGAAACACTCACAACTCAAAAAGAAATTGCCCAAAGATGGACACAATTAGAGATGGAAGAAACAGAGAGAAACGAAACATTAATCATAAGAAACGACGAATTTACGAAGGACGAAATAAGGTATGCTATAAACCTTTTAAAAAACGACAAAGCGGCTGGTGTTGATGGAATTCCCGCAGAACTGATAAAATCACACTTAAACTTCTCAGTGGATATGTACTACTTACTATTTAAAAAAATTTGGATCGAGGAAAAGATACCAAAAGATTGGGGTGAAGGAGTTATAATAAAGCTACCAAAGAAAGGAAATCTCACACTATGCGAAAACTGGAGACCAATCACTCTTCTCACTGTAGCTACCAAAATAATGGCCAGAATAATATTGGAGAGAATTAAAGATCCGATAAATGAAAAATTAAGAATTAACCAAATAGGATTCAGACCGAACAGTTCCTGTATTGACCATATAAATACCCTAAGAGTCATCCTGGAATAATCAGCGGAAATGAATAAGGAAGTTTATATCAACTTTGTAGACTTCGAAAAAGCGTTTGATTCAATAAATCGTAATATGACGTGGAGGATCTTAAAACTCTATGGAGTACTAGACAAATATATAAGAGTAATAAGGCTTTTCTACGACGAATGTTTTGCCAGAGTTGAACATGAAGGTCCCAACAAATAAGCATCAACATTGTTTATAATAGTCATAGATTGGATAATGAAACAAACTGAAGATAAAAAAAAGAGGTATACAATGGTCACCATTTACAAAACTAGAGGATCTAGAGTTCGCTGACGACATATGTCTCATAACATCAAACAGACAACACATGCAAAACAAAATCACCAGATTGAACAACATAGCAAAAACAACCGGCTTAAAAGTAAATCCCAAAAAAACGAAAATACTATCAAATGGGAAAACGAACGGAAACAATATATATTTGGAAGGGAAACAAATAGAAGAAGTAAAAGATTTCTGTTATTTGGGCAGCATGCTAAACACAACAGGAGGCACAGAAAAGGACATAACACGAAGAATCAGCTTCGCATAAAACGCTTTCAACTCTTTGCGCAAGATATGGGCCTCGACAAACATCAGCAGAAGAACAAAGCTACGATTATTTGAAACTAATGTAAAGTCTGTCCTGTTATATGGAGCAGAAACATGGAAACACCATAACAAATTCTTTCAGAAAATACAATCCTTCATTAACAGGTGCCTACGTATTATACTGAGAATATTTTGGCCAAACAAAATTACTAATGACGAATTGTGGAGAATAACAAATGAAGAAAGGATAGAACATACAATAAAAAAACGGAAATGGAAGTGGATAGGACACACCTTACGAAAACCAGCAACAAATATTGCTAGACAAGCTCTACATTACAATGCTCAAGGCAAAAGGAGAATGGGTAGACCATCTTATACGTGGAAAAGAACAATAGAGGAAGAACTCAAAGAAAATAATTTAACATGGAACGATGCAAAAAAGATAGCAAAAAACAGAAGAGAATGGAGAAAACTAGTAAACAAAATTGGACGGAACTCAACAGATGATGCGTGGGACTAGCAACCTCACCATCATTCCTCATGCTACTTGAAACACCGCAAGGTGCCCTTTGCTCCACTTGGAGATGTATGATTATGATGACTCAAAGAAGAAGAAAAAGAAGAAGAAGAAGAAGAAGAAGAAGAAAAAGAAGAAGAATAATAAGAACAAGAAGAAGAAGAAGAAGAAGAAGAAGAAGAAGAACAATAAGAATTATACTAAAATAATTAAACTTGAATCGAATCGATAAAACATAGTGTCAACCTGGATATAGCATCCTTGTATTTAAGTATAACCTGTAAAAAGTTTCGTTATATTTTCATCACTTTAACTTACCCGCTCTCGTAATTTTTTACTTAACAATGTCCTTGACAAAGCTATTAGTCTGTCCATATACGTAGGTACATTAACTAAGTGCATTTCGTTAAGTCTGTTGGCCCATACATTCTAAAAAATTAATGTTATGTATTAATAATTCCATACCTTACCATTTATACTTAGAATTATATTAAAATTAAAAACAAAACTTTACGGAACAGTTTGTTTTTCGTCAAGAGAGGAGATCTTGAAAGAGAACTGAGAAATCAAAAGAGAAAAAAAAAACAAAAATCACTCCATAAGGTTTATTTTTTTCGGCTAGTACTCAAATCTAAGTATTCAAGTTTTAACGGGAAAACGATGCATTTAATAAAATATACTTACAAAACCCTTGTCAAATTACTGAAGAATACTTATCAAGTGAGTTCCAGATGTAGTTGATAGCATCAAAGCTAAGCAAGCTATGATGTAAATAAGAGAACCCTTTAAAATTTTTTAGGAAAAAGTGAAAAATTAAACATACTCTATTTCAACTCAATTAAAAATGTATAATAGGCCCCATAAGACTATCTTTATTTTAGCATAAGTAATAACCTCAAAAATTTTGATCGGATTAAAAATCACATTTTTGAAAAAAAAAATAAAATTTAAAAAATAACTTTCAAATTTTCGTAAATTTAATTTTCTTTTGATAATAACTCCAAAATGACCTAATCAATATACGTCAAAAATGATAGAATGAAAAATTTTAGTTTTTTGTTTAGAAAATATTTTAATTATTTTTTTTATTATTTTTGTAGGATAAAAAATAACTGTAATAACGTTTATAACATAAATTTTACTGCGAGAACCATGTAACCGGGGCCCGTTAACCTTTTATCTTAAAAAAAAATAAGGAACATAAAAGATTAAGTTAATACTATTTTATACCCCCTGAAACTACCTTTTAAACGGATTTTAGATAAACCTGATATCATAAAAAATATTGAAGTTATTCTGAAGAAAAAACAATAACATTTTTTTGAAAAAATTCGGAGTATAAATTTTGAAAAATTTTTGGAGCATAAATTTTAAATGCTATCAACTTCTTCGGAACCTCATTTGATAGAAATTTTTGAGTACTTTAAGAAGTATTTAGAAAGTATTTAAGTATGTCATAAAATGTATCGTTTTACCGTTGCTTAAGCTTAAATTCATAGATTTAAGTACTCGCCGAAAAAATATATATTCAATTACCTATAACTCATTTTTAAATAATAGTAAATGGTTTTTCAAGTAAGAAATTTATTAAGTTTTTTATTAGCTTCAATTTTGATAATAATAACTTTTTTGTTAAAAGTTATAGTTTTTGAGTTGTTTATGGAAAGCCGCTTTAAAAGATACATTTTTTCACGAAAAATTAAATTCCTAACTCAAAAAATATTGATTCAATTTAATAATATGATATAACAAATGTTGTTAGAATTTGTCCCTCTATTGATTTGTGGGGTTATTTTTAATAAAATACTGTTCCCCTCGAGAAGGGTGGCATCCATCCCCAGGGTAAAAGTACAAGTTAGCACCATATCACTTTTCAACATCGAAATCGGAGGTAATAGCTCATCCATACCCACCTTCAGCGACTGCACTATAATATTTTACAGAATACAAAGAAAACAAACAATACTTACTTCCAATACAAAAGCAATTTTCTTAACATACATTGGAGTACATTTAATTATAGTCGCAAATTTAGCGTGCTTACAATCCATAACAAAAATTTCTCCCAACGTAAGGTCTTCTTTAGTTTTAATTTCAAATAGATTCCTTAAAAACTGCCCTGCATGATCATATATATCAAATGAATCTGGATCTACATCATTAAGTTTGAATATAGTTATCCTATGAAGATTTTCTGTGAGCTCTGGTAGTGGAAGCGTATAACTAAAATATTAAGGTATTTAGTATACTTTATGCAATACATTGATATGTTACAGTTCAAGTTGATTCTCAGTTAGAGTTGACTATTCCTAGTTCGAGTCAAATCCAACTAAAACGAGCAATAAGAATTGATTTGAAAAATTTAATTTAACTTTTACTAGTTGAAGTAGACTCTTCCTAACCCTTGTTAGTAAAAGTAAATCGCGGTAAAAATATAATCAACTCCTACTAGTTTGAGTTGACTATTAGTAATACGATTGTAATCTCACGTGCTTTTTTAACGAGTGTGCGTCTCTTTGTTTTGACAGTTTCAACTACTTATTACTTCATTTTATATTTATAATTAATTTATACCATCTTATACTAAAACCAGCCGTTTGAGTTGACTCGAACTAGGAATAGTCAACATCAACTGGATAATCAAATTGATCTGTAATAGATACACTACAAACACTTTTGTCTTTAGATTATTAGATTCCTAACAGTAATTCCTAATTTTCCAGTTTTTCTTTGAAAACAGAAAACTCACTCATAACTCAACACCAAAATATCTTGGAGTGACTTTGACAGAACTTTAAGTTTTAAGGAACACCTACAAAGAACGGCAGAAAAACTGAAGACGCGAAATAATATAATCCAAAATCTATGTGGCACCACATGGGGGTCCTCAGCCTCCGTACTCAGATCATCCGCTCTCGGACTCGTATACTCGGCGGCTGAATATGCTTCGCCGGTATGGCTCAATCGCAAACACACGAAGATCTTCTTCTTCTTCTTGTGCCACTCCTATCGGAGATTGGAAATCATCAAGGTCATCACGAAGATCATTGACACGCAATTAAACCAGACAATTCGACTGATCTCAGGTACAATTCGACCAACACCGAACTATTGGCTTCCCATTCTGAGTCACATTCCACCGCCGAAACTAAGAAAAAGTCATTCTCTTCTCAGAGAATATCGAAAAGTCGAGACTAACCGTCAACTACCCATCCACCATAATAAGCTTGATATCGAAATGAACAGACTGCGCTCCAGATATCCCCCATTGTTAAAGTGCCACCTTCCTACATCAGGAACATTTGGACCTCACCAACGCTTGGAGAAGACAATGGGAGAGCGACTCACCACAGGAATCACACCAAATGGCCTGTATCGATCAGAAACCGCCAGGCTTTGAACTGCCCCGCAATACATGGACGTCGCTGAACAGAATAAGAATAGGTACCGGTAGATGTGGTGACAGCTTGCATAGATGGGGAAATGCGCTTACTCCTGAGTGTGACTGTGGTGCGCAACGGCAGACCGTCCGCCACATTAAGTGCGTTCGCGGGTGCCTGTCGGCGACAAATTAGCAGCAAAACGCATGCGCACTTTAAAATGATATAATTAATATTGTTAATAGATATAGTCCTGTCGCCAGGGGGGGTACAACGGCCTCCTTAATTCAGATGGACTTACCCAAGTTTTTTTTTATGTATTTTGACCCGTAGAACCCGAATTTTTTGGGTAACAGTTGATCCGGATGTCGATAAGATTGTTATAGACCAAGAACTTGAGGAATCAAATAACAGCGATTTTTGGCAAAACAAAACAATATTTTGTATTTTTTGGGTCATTTTAAGCAAAAAATATTTCTACAAGTTTTTTAGTAGGATGCACAGTTTTCGAGATAAACGCGGTTGAACTTTCAAAAAATCGAAAAACTGCAATTTTTAAACCCGAATAACTTTTGATTAAAAAATAAAATAGCAATTCTGCTTAGCGCCTTTGAAAGTTCAAGTCAAATTATGTCGGTTTTGATTATTTGCATTGCTAAAAATTTATTGTGTTATTGTTAAACAAAGCTACAAACAACTAGTGCGTGAGTGATGTTTCTATGATTTCTCATTTAAAATCGAACGAGTAGGTAGAATAGGTACTAGTGCAATCAAGACTATTTCTACGTTACATGCGTTAAAACGCATGTAAAAGCACGGGAAACCCTACGTGTTTATAGCTTTGTTAAACAATAAAAAAATAAATTTTTACCAACGCAAATAATCAAAACCGATATAATTTGACTTAAACTTTCAAATGCGGTAAGCAGACTTGCTATTTTATTTTTTAATCAAAAGTTATTCGGGTTCAAAAATTGCAATTTTTCGATTTTTTTAAAGTTCAACCGCGTTTATCTCGAAAACTGTGCATCCTACGAAAAAACTTGTAGAAATATTTTTTACTTAAAATGGCCCAAAAAATACAAAATATTGTTTTGTTTTGCCAAAAATCGCTGTTATTTGATTCCTCAAGTTCTTGGTCTATAACAATCTTATCGACATCCGGATCAACTGTTACCCAAAAAATTCGTGTTCTACGGGTCAAAATACATAAAAAAAACTTGAGTAAGTCCATCTGAATTAACGAGGCCGTTGTACCCCCCCTGGCGACAGGACTAATAAATATACAAGGTATATTTACCTATTATAATTTAATAATTAGTTATTAATATTAATTAAAAGTAAATATACCTTGTTTATTTATCTATTAACGATATTATTTATATTAAATGAGGTTAGAAATTGTCGGCGACAATTTGTCAACTGTACCCGCGAACGCACCTATTATTGAGGAATGCCCCCGAAGGCGGTAACCTAGAGTTTTCGATGAGTTCCTGAATGCGACCGAAAATGTTTTACATTATAATAATACATTAGATGTTCGTTTGTGATACTTCATGTAATGTTTTATATACTTTTTTAAAATTATGTGTTCTTATTGTATCTATGCCATACGATAAATAAATAAAATAGTAATTCCTAATGATACAATTGGTACAAAAAAGGCCTAACCCAGACAACCAAAGTAAAAGTTTCCCTCCAACACCAAATTGTTCTATACGATGCACATATTGTTCAGGAAAAAGTTACACTAATTATTTAAGAGTCGGGGGATTGGGTAGGAAGATGTCGGTAAATTGATATTTTTTACGTATTTCTAAAACGAAGCGGTTTACCGTGAACAATGTTCTATACAAAAATATTCTACATTAAATTTGATACAAAAAAGGTCCTATGCATAATTCTTTTAAAAGGAACAGTTACAAAGTTACGGAGGGTATACAGTGTACTTTAGGGTGGAGCGCCAATTTATTTTTTCGAATTTCATTTTCGCGGGGTGCGGAATTGATGCGTCTTTCATTTTCGAATGAAAAACTTAGATGACATTTTTTCGTATTTTCAGTCTAAAAAGTGTCCCACGGTGATAGAAATTTTGGAATTTTTCTAAAAAAAAATCGAAAAAGTCAACTAGGGTCAACGATAATGTTTTATTCATTTATTTAAGCTATTAGGACTATAATATGAAGAAAAAACAAAAGAAAAATAGTCAATGTAACATTGTTAACGATAGTCTTTCTTAGTATGAAATTTAGGCATCAAAAGGCATGATTTGAGCTTATTCTGAATGAATCCGTCTCTCCTCTGTGACCCACAGAGGGCAGCATTTGCTTCTGTAACTAATTTGACACACCTTTCAGAGGATTGTGTGTGACACGGAATTTTTCCGTGATGGCCTGAGATATCCTTTCGGTACTTAAATTCTTCGTAAGTGGAGGTTCTGTCTTGGTTTTACAATCTATCATATCGATGTAATCATCAGCATTCATATTTAAAGTAGGTACTTGGAAAATATGTAAGGCTCCTATGTATGATGTCTCTCTGATCTTCAATATTCTGCGAGTGCAACTTCTCTGACGTACTGTCTGTTGTCGGCTAATATTCCTAGTAGTAGATTCTCTGCATGTCCAAAGAATGCATTTCTCTGTATGACTGGGACAATAACATTCTTCAAGTGGTTTGGCAAATAGCGCGACAGTTTTTTTGTATCATATAAATGTTTGGCACCAAAAATACAAATTGGCCTAGTCTTGATCCTGAACCACATAGGAGCATAGACCGTTAAAATAAATGTGCTTAGTATAATTAGGTTTTCTGACGGAGTTTGGCTCGAGACATATAATCTCAATATCCGATTAACCAATGTCAACCATCTAGGGTGAACTAGTTTACCAGGATTTTTTTTTCACAAAATTTTCATCACAATGTCCACTATTGATATACTGACATATTTTTGTAGTAGATATAGTTAATCGGTGCTTAATTCCTGTGTCGATTTGGTAATATCCGGCAACGTACATTTAATTATATCAAACGGAACAATGGGTAATACTTCACAGTTAGTAACTGCCTTGCCAATGGGGCCTGTGAAATCTTTTGGCCCACTTCTAGTGCCATCTAGATGTTGAAAAAGATGACGCAGTGTCAGTTCATTGGCGTGTAGTTGGCATATGATCCATTGGAGTGGAGGTGGAAACTTGATTTCCAATAAACGAATAATGCCACCTTTGTTTCCTTGGTTAACGACAGTCCCATCACAACCAACAGCCATTATTTGATTTACATCGATAGAGTTTGAGGAAATAAATGTCAGAATAGAGTTACAAAGTACTAGCTTTAGAACGAGCTCGTCGAACTCTATTTCTGTCTATAACCAGTGATGAATCGTTTTCATTAATAAGACCAATGTCGTGGAAAGCTGCAGAAATTATTGCTACTCCAGCACGATCTCAAACCCCATAACGATCTAATGTTCTGGCAACAACCGGAAATGTGACATCAGTCATTGTGAGTAAAGAAGTAGAAATAATCGATTGCGATTGGAAGTCCTCAATTTCACCGCTTTGAAGTTGATACTCGGTCGTATCTTTGAAGTTGAAGGTAAACTAGAAGTACTAGGAAGAGATTCCACCCCTATTTTCAAGACTATTTTCTTCACGTTGCTCTTGTTGGTGTAATCTATGTAAATCCATCTCAATTTTTTTGGTCGCTTCACGATCTAAACTATTAATCATTATTTTATGGTCAGTTCGTTGGTCAATTAAGAAATTTCCTCCTGGTATTGAAATCTTTCGGTTTCTAGGACAGTTGCAATCTCTGAATTCTAAACATTTGCAAGTTGCAATATCAAACAATTTCTTGCTATCCTCACCAAACTTTAATAGCTTCTCTTTGTAACCGTCTTCGTCCTTCCTGCCTTCATAAGGTTTCAATAATGTTATATACTTATCGTGGAAAACTATAATAATTCTAGCCAATATTGTTTTGTGTGCTACTAATTTATAATTGAAATTGAGTGGGAGAATGAAGGTTGGCTCCTGTGACAGGTTATAACTCTTTGGTTGCAGCGTTAGGTCGAGAGTTGGCGCGAAATTCAAAATAGATCAATTTAAGTAGCGCTGGGGCAGTTATTCTGATAAAAATAGAAATAAGTGTTATTGAAGTTTTTGATTCATGTCCTAGAAGCGAATTGATACCGCACCTCGCGTAGGTAAAAATACAAAAAAAAAATTTCAAATTTCAAAATTTGAATCACGTTGGGGCAGATGTTAGAGTCAAAATATAAAAAAATGACAATTAACTTCTCCAATCCTTTCCCACAGTAGCGTCGATTCCGCACCACGCGTTTGTAAAAACTGATATTTTTTTCTCCATATAACAGCGCTCCACCCTAGTGTACATGAAGACATTGTAATTTTTAGATTTTTCAGTAAAATAAAGATGAACAGAAATAACTGATGGATTTTATTAAACATCCATTTTATACAATCATATTATTGTCCAGTAGAGGCTAAGATGCACAACAGAGGATTATCATGTTGTATTTGATGGATACCAGCAAGCAAGAACATGAAGAACACTTACGTAGTGCGTGTTCTAGGATTGGAGTAAAAGTTTAAGACTTAATCCATGTAAATATAAACCAAAGTGAATTTTTCAAGTAAATATAAACCAATCAGCCAGCTGGAAAACGTCACTACAGTGCACTATTGCTGACATTCAGCGAGCCATTGGGTATATGAACGATGTACTCCTTACAATATACGCCTTTACAGGATGCAACACAGTACAGTTGAGTATACGATTTTTTTACACGTGCGTCTTTAATGCGTGAAGAGATAAAACACATACCATTTTTATCTACAATCATTCTCTTCCACGCATGAAACTAAACACAAACCAGCTACCGCCTGTTAAAAATACGTATGAAAAATACATAAAATATGTAAAAATACATAGGTATTTGTTATTTTTATGAACGCTCTAGCTAGACTTAGTAGATCGAACAGAGATACTAGGTATACTCTGGGCTAAATAGCAAAATTCATGGAAAAGTTATTTACCAGCAATTTTATTGCTGGAATCGAATTATAAGATCCTATATATTAATAATATAGGTATGCAAAGTCCGCAGATAGTGTGCTACTTTTTTATAAACAAAATGGCGCCGACAAATCGTATTTTTTTCAATTATAGCTCTATAACTCCGAAGATTATAACTTTACAACCAAAACACCTTAATAAAAATTCACCGCAACTAAATTCTGCATAGAGATATGTTTTTCACGATTTGCTCCGACGAAAATTTTCCTCGGAAAATGCGGGTTTCCTAACAAAAACTCTAATTTTCAAATAAAGTTTTAGGTAAGTAATTATTAATAAATAATTAAATAACTTAGTAACATCAAAGCTTTCTTGGTATAGATTGTTATTCCAGAAGCCGGTGAAAATTAAACGAATATTTTAGCAACAATTAAATTGTTAATTAACAAATTACGATCGCAATAATAACCAAAATAATCATGATACATTGATCAAACTTATAAAGATTATAAAGATGAGATGCTTATTTAATATTTTATTGACAAAATATAAATTTTTCTTTTTTTTTTTGCATAATCTTTCAATTTTGAAAAAAAAATAGTTATAATACGCTGGTCTAATTAGTAAAGTACAAAGAAAGGTTATTAACCAGCAATTTTATTGCTGGAATCGAATTATAAGATCCTATATATTATTAATATAGGTATGCAAAGTCCGCATATAGTGTGCTACTTTTTTTATAAACAAAATGGCGTCGACAAATCGTATTTTTTTCAATTATTGCCCTATAACTCCGAAGATTTTAACTTTACACCAAAAACACTCAAATAAAAATTCACCCCAATTTAATTCTGCATAGAGTCATGTTTTTTCCGATTTGCTCCGACGAAAATTTTCCTCGGAAAACGTGGGTTTTCCCAACAAAATCTCGAATTTTCTAATAATTTTTTTGGGCCAGTAATTATTTATCAATAATTATATAGCTTGGTGAAATAAAAGCTTTCTTGTTATAGATTATAAATTCAGAAGCCGATGAAAATAAAACGAATATTTTAGCAACAATTCAATTGTTAATTAACAATTTACAGTCGCAATAACAACCAAAATAATCATGAGACATTGATCAAACTTAGAAAGATTATAAAGGTGTGATGCCTATTTAATATTTTGTCGACAAAATATAAATTTTTCATTTTTTTGCATAATCTTTAAATGTTTAAAAAAATTTGTTATAAACAAATTAAGATTTCTCAGAAATTGTTTTTTATATTCTAATTTAAAAAAATATTTAAAATGCGCATTTCATAGGTCTTGAAAATGAATGCTTTAAAAAAATTTTCCAACCATTTGCAAAAAAGTTTTGAAACAGCAAAATAAATATACCAAATCTCCGTTGTTTATAATTTGTTTTAATTGTTTCAAAGCTTAAAAGTTAGTTTATGGTACAACCTAATTACTCACAAAGAATGTCGAAAATTAGTGCAATGGTTATATTTTAATCAAAGATTAAAAATACTTTTTTTGTAATTTTTAGCGCAAACGTAGGCCTGATACAGAGTCGGAGCTAAAATGTTCACTCGAAGCGACTGACACGCAGCATGCATTATTTATTAAAAGTGTACATCACGCGGCCGGTCGTCGCTCCGAGTGAAAATGTTAGCTACAGTACTGTGTTACTCTACTTTCGCGCGTGTAAATTACAAAAAAATATATTTATAATCTTTAATTAAAATATAACTATTAAACTGATAATCGATATTTTTTTGTAAATAATTAGCTTGTACTTTAAACTCACTTCTACGCTTTGAAAGAATTAAAAATTATTATAAACACAGTAGTAATCGTATGTTTATTTTGCTGTTTCATAACTTTTTTACAAATGGTTGTAAAAAAGTTTTGAAGCATTTATTTTAATGATATTTAAAATGCACATTTTAGCTATTTTTTAAAATTATAATATAATAAAAACTTTCTGAGAAACGTTAATTTGTTTATAACTATTTTTTTTTAAACATTTAAAGATTATGCAAAAAAATAAAAAATTCATATTTTGTCGACAAAATATTAAATAGGCATCTCATCTTTATAAGATTTCAAAGCTTGATCAGTGTATCATAATTATTTTGGTTATTATTGCGACCGTAAATTATTAATTTACAATTGAATTGTTGCTAAAATATTCGTTTAATTTTCATCAGCTTCTGTAACTATGATCTAAACCACAAAGGCTTTTAAGTCACCAAATTACTTAATTATTGGTAGATAATTACTTATCTAAATCTTTATTTGAAAATTAAAGATTTTGTTGGGAAAACCCGAATTTTCCGAGGAAAATTTTCGTCGGAGCAGATCGGGAGAGACGCGTCTCTATGCAGAATTTAATCACGGTGAATTTTTATTTTAGTGTTTTTGTTGTAACGTTAAAATCTTCGGAGTTATAGAGCAATAATTGAAAAAAAAACACGATTTTCGTGCGCCATTTTGTTTATAAAAAAAGTAGCACACTATCTGAGGACTTTGCATACCTATATTATTAATATATAGGATCTTATAATTCGATTCCGGCAATAAAATTGCTGGTAAATAACTTTTCCCAAAAATGGCCTATTCTCCTATAATCAGCCCAGACTAGTACAAAAAAAGAAGCGTAGGGATGTTCTCAGATTTGAAGTACATTTGTGACGTTTCTGGTTTGTTTACTTTTGTGGCTGTCAGTCGAAGTTGAATTGCTGTCAGTTGAATTTTTTGCTGTTTTCTTTCGAATTTTTACATTTTAAAATTTTTTACATTACACAAACATATTACCAGAGAACGGCAGTTCTCGTCAGTGGCGCACAACCCCAACAACAATACACCTACAAGCGACACTATATATACACGAAATTTTCGATTTTCTAAATCTGACTGAATTTAAAACTGGACCAAATCCCATCTTAAAGTTTAGGAAAAACTCACCCATCCATATGTCAACTCTCCATTTTGGTCCAAGGGTGTGGATTTTACGGCCCTTCCCATTTAGGGTCTGTTTTTCGTTCTCGTGCCCAAAACTCCCAAAAATTTCAAAAATTTAAGTCCGACCTTTACGGCTTCTGATAGTACTGATCATTGCCTTTCCAACGAATGTCTAATTTTGAAAATCGGTTATACCGTTCAAAAGTTACCGAGCTCAGAATTATACTCAATTATTATTTAAAAAGGGGAAAATATTTGTGAATATGTTTGTACAGTTGAGTCCGCGAGTCTTTACCCGTGCGTCATTAATACCTGGTGAGATAAAACACATACTTTTTATCTAGCATTATTCTCTTCCACGTATGAAACTCATGACAAACCAGCTGCCGTTTGTTATTAAGTAAAAACACATGTGATTTTTATGAACCATCTAGACTCAGTGCATTGAAACGAGAACGAGATAGGTACAAGAAAAGACCATCGGTATGTTTTCATATTTTAAGCACAATTTGTTTGACGTTTCTGCTTTGTTGACTTTTGTGGCTGTCAGTCAGTTGAATTTTTTGCGGTTTTTGTCGAATTTTTGCGTTTTGAAGTTTCTTTATATTACACAAACAGTTGTTTTCACAACTAATTTTATATTGGGCTTTGAAATTTTAAGGTAAATAATTATATTTTGGCAATTAATATTTAAAACATACAAAGCTAACGTCATTCAAACAGTAAACAAATGATTGTGTTTAGATTTCCGTCAAAGTGAATAAAATAACAAAAATAAAATATGCTATTGAATTTTTCTATAAATTGTTTATTTATTTATTAATCAATAATAATAAACGAATTTATTAAGCTACTTCAAATGTAGCTGTAATTCTGCACACAAATTTTGAAGCAAAACTTACATTTGACATTCTATATATTTGATAACGTCAAATTTTATAATAAAACCAGTAATCGGAACAGTAGCCACTTTCTGTCAGTTGTTGCATGAAATAGATTTCCGACTTATTTCGTATGCTTTAATAGTCCGTTCTTTAACGGTAAAATATTTCAAAATCTCTAAATTTTAAAGAACCGCTTGGATTGACATGAAATTTGGCATACACATAGCTAACAAGTCAAAGAAAAAAAGTAATATTGTGCCGATATGTGGTTTTGCCCTGGGGGTGGTTTTCACCCCCTCTTGCGGGTGAAAAAATATTCGTCCAAAGAAAGTCAGGAAATGGATAAACTGGCTAAATTTAAGTAAGTTTTGTTCTATAGAGTTTTTTCACTAAGTCAATACTTTTCGAGTTATTTGGCAGCGAATATGTTCATTTTTTCAACAAAATAATCACGCTTTTAGACGGTTTTTCGCAAATAACTCAAATAGTAAGTATTTTGTCGAAAAACGTTCTTAGCAAAAATATAGGCTGTAAAATTTTTAAAAAAATGGTGTATATATCACGTCTCTGCACCTAGTAGACGCAGAGTTATAGCTAATAAAAAATGGGTTCATATTCGTCAAATTCCAAATGGAATACATTAACGTGAAATAACCAAAAATGAAGCACATTTCGGGGAAAACTCATTACAATTTATTTAAAGTGTTTAAAAAAGCTTTATTTTTGTTTTATAAAAGAAATTTCTAGCATCAAAATTAAACAAGTTACGCTCAAAATAAAGTTAGTCCCTTTTGGTTTTGGTAAAAAAATCGAGAAAATCACCCCCTAATTAGTATCTTAAATGAACTTAATCGTTACGACTTCACAAGTTTCTTGACTCGTGTATATATTGTTTATATGATCTGTAAGTTTCATCGGTTCAAAGTCCTTATTATTGAAAGGGCTGTAGTTAAAAGGGGTTGAACGAGTCACTGATCACGAATGTATGCAAATTTTGAAACACCAAATCTTAATCAATTTTTGTCTAACAGAAAAACAAAAAATACATTATATTCAGAAAAGCAAATCTGACTTTTTTATGTTTTTCGAGATTTTTGGTATCTCTAACAATTTTTAAGTTATTTTGAAAAAAAGCATATTTTTCAAAATTTAAATTTTTAGAAATTTTATTTTGAAACCAAATTTTTTCAAAAATAAGCACTTTGAATTGATGAAGCTTACAGATCATATAAACACAACATAAGTAAAATAATTTGTGGAGCGGTAACGATTAATTTCATTTAAGTTGCTAATTAGAGGGTGGTCTTCCCGATTTTTTTTTTGAAAAAACAAAAGGGACCACATTTATTTTGGGCGTAACTTGCTTAACTTTAATGCTAGAAACTTTTTGTAAAAACATGAATAAAGCTTTCTTTAAACACTATAAAAAAGTTATAATGGGTTTTCCCCAAAAAGTGCTTAATTTTTTGGATATTGCACGTCGAAATAAAAATTATAGAAAATTCTATTTGAAATTTGGTGAATATGAATCTATTTTTCATTGGCTATAACTCCGGTTCTGCTACACCATCTTTTTTTACTTTTTTATAAGCTATATTTTTGCTAAGAACGTTTTTTTTTCGACAAAATACTTACTTTTTGAGTTATTTGCGAAAAAGCGTCTAAAAATCTGGTTATTTGTTGAAAAATGAACATATTCACTAGCAAATAACTCGAAAAGTGTTGACTTGGCGAAAAGGCTCTATAGAACAAAAGTTACTTAAAATTAGTCAGTTTACCCATTTCCGGACTTACTTTGGATATATATGTTTTCACCCACAATAGGGGGTGAAAGTCACCCCCAGGGCAAAAGCACACATCGGCACAATATCACTTTTTTTCTTTGACATGTAAGCTATACGTATGCCAAATTTCATGTCAATCCAAGCGGTTCTTTAAAATTTAGAGCAAAAACCGTGAAAGAATGGACTATAAATGGTGACGCACGGGTAAAAACTCGCGGACTCAACATGTATGTTTGTATGTGTGTGGAAAAGTTACACCGATCTGAATTTTTTCTGTGTTTCAAGAGGGTGTGAGGGCCGATTCAGAACCGGTCTAATTTTTGACTTCTGACTACCGGTAAACCCGCTAGAGGGCTAGGTAGATACAAAATAGCATATTTTTTGGGCGTATATATCTTAGGTTAAAGGAGAGATCGGAAAACCGCAAGTACACTAAATCAATAAGGTTGAGTTAAGATTTCAAACGGTGCCTAATCTATCAAGCTAAGACATATACACTGCTCACCATAGCCGAAAAACTAAAAAATTAAGCTGTGAAAATTTTGGTTTTTCGACAATTACTCAAAATTTCAAACTACGAATTGCGCCAATAACTGAGCGTTTGTAGAAGGTCTATAGACGCATCTAACGGTGTATACCTTATATCTGGGAAAATTCGAATTTTTAAGTTATAGGCTTCATAAATATGATTTAATCTATTTCTTATGGGAAAAACAATTTTTCAAGCTCAATAATTCCTGCAATACGTTCAGTTATCATACTTAATCTTGCATGCTTCAGATACTACTTGTCAATACGTTTCAAACTCATGTTTACTGATTAAAATCAGTTAAGCCGTTTAAAAGTTATAGAACTCCAAATGTATAATTAGTCCAGGAACTGAAACTTTTCACTTCGCAATTTTTACAGAATGTATATATATATAATGCCTATATAATGCCAAAAGACGCTTTTACGATGGGGTGGTTACCACCCCATCTTGGGAGTGGAAATTTTTTATTATATTTTGACCGCAAATGTTGGTAAAAATATTAATTGTAAGCAAAAAATGTTTTATTAATTTTTTTGATAAAATTAATAGTTTTCGATTTATTGGTTATCGAAAGTGTTAGCTTCATATCGAAAAATTCAGTGTTGTTAATCAGTTTTCTCCTAATAACTCAAAAATATATTGCTTTATCAAAACAACTTTAATTAACGAATATAATATACCTTTTATTAAAAAAGAAACAAAGTGTTTTTTTTTTAATTTTCTTTAAGACCAATAGTAATCGAGCTGTACTTTATTATAGGTTAGCTTCTCTACGTCAAATACTAAATATTATATGTAGTTTCAAAGTCAAAAGACGGAAAAACTATGCATTTTTCGAGGATAACTTACAGAAACTAATTTTAAATGTTTAAAAAGATCTATCTTCAAAAATAAAAAATAAAGTATGTATCTTAATAATTAAGTGAATTATAATGAAAAGAATGCCAGTCCCTATTTTTTCAGTCAAAAAGGTATCGGAAACAACCCCCTAATTACCACCCTAATTTAAATTCGTCATCGACATTATTTCGTATTTTTTATTAATGTATTTTTAATAGATTACAGAAGTTTGACCTGCTTAAAACAATTAGTTTTTAAAAAACTGGAGTTAAAAGCGAATAACGAATTTTTGTAGTTTGATGAAACATGCCCTTTTCTTCAGAATAGAAAGATTAGCATCAGATATGCGAAAAAATATTTAGATATGAAAATGTAGCTTGTTTAATTCTTAAGAACTTGGTTTACGAAAATTTTTTCTACAACAAGAGTTGAGTGAGCTACAGACAATTAAAACTTGTAATAACATGCAAAACCCACCTTTACCAAGCCTTTCAAAGTCACCTCTTTTTGCAACTGAGGATTTTAAAAGGATTTAATATTAATAGTCTTATCAATAGTGTTGAGTTAAGCTTTCAAATGGTGTGTAAGCCGTCAGGATCAGACATATACTCGGCTCAGTGTAGCCGCAAAACTGAACAACTAAACTTTGAAAATTTTGGTTTTTCGACAATTACTCAAAATTTTAACCTACGAATTACGCCAATAACTGAGCATTTGTAGAAGGACTCCAGACAAATCTAACGGTGTATACTTCATATTCGGGAAAATTCGAATTTTTAAGTAATAGGCTTCATAAATATGATCGAATCTATTATCTATGGGAAAAACGGTTTTTCAAGCTCAATAATTCCTGTAATAGCTTCAGTTATCTTACTTGACCTTCAATGCATCAGATATTACTTGTCAGCATGTTTCTAACTCATGTTTAGGGATCAAAATCGGTTAAGCCTTTTAGAAGTTATTAAGCTACAAAAGTATAATCCAATTAATGATTATTCCGTTTATTCTAAATTTAATCTGGCAACGGGCAGAGTTTACGATCCGAGTTTATTTACCGGCCATTCCAATATCTTTTTCAATCTATTCCGAATAGAAAAAAATCTAGTGTCCATTCGATGGACACTAGATCATTTGGGAAATAATACGACAAAGGCGACCATTTATAAAACTTAACGTGTAATTGAGAAACATTGCATTCAACTTCATACACTTAATTTACAAATAACTTTGAAAAACTCCTGATACAAGAATATAAAACCGCTAAACGCCGTAAAAATGAGTGGCGCATACAATATTCCAGCTACAAAAGATCTGATATGAATATTACGTGGCGCGAAAATATATTTTCATTTTGATGCAAAACAAATTCTAGTTTTAATTTAAAAGATTTTTCCATAATATTTGCTAAATTTGAAGTAAACGCGCCACAAAAGAGTTTCAAAATTCAAACTGTATTAAAGTTAATCTTTTGTGGCGCGTTTACTTCAAATTTAACAAATATTATGGAAAAATCTTTTAAATTAAAACTAGAATTTTGTTTTGCATCAAAATGAAAATACGTTTTCGCGCCACGTAATATTTTATTCTTGTAAACATATAAACAACCAGCTAGTTTTCAGATTCAAAAACTTGTCAAGATGACACGTTCTACAATTATTAAACTCACGGTCCACAATTAAAATTTCCTCTGTTCCGGTGTTCACATACATCAAAATTTGTCCGACTACACACCTTTAAGCTATTAACAAATTTTCAGCTTGCTGTTAATCAAATTTTTTTTACTACGCCGGTTCCAGACCTATAACCTAAATAATAAAGGAAAATGTAAAATGTTGCCTAAGATTAAGAATAATTGCCAGAGGGCATACTTACAATAGCATGCCTTCTTATGCTTAAGCCACCAAAATGTTATGGGTAAAAACCCTTTAAATATTACAAAATCTTATATGGTACTACATATTGTTAATAATAATATTGAATGTTAACAAACACAGGACTCTAACCCACGTAGATGTAATGTGAAAGGGATGAACCTCACATATTGAGAGTTGAATATCAACTAAAGGTAAGGGAAGTTTAGAAGTATGTCAAAGACAAACTGTCAACGTAACGTTATGAACTTGTATTGTTACTTCAACTAAAGAATTTAAAGTTTATGTTGATACTGAATATAAAACATTATCAAATATCCATATATTGGGACTAAAAATATTCGAACCTAAATGTAAAACAAAAACTGTGAAATATGCAATAATTAAATAGATGAATATGAAGACATAATACTTAGGTTAAAGGTAGTTATGCAGTCAACAATATTTTGTAGTCATTAAGAACATAATGTGGAAACAATAGACTTAGAATAATTATTAAGGCCTTTTACATTAAAGCGTCTAGGACATCAGAATTTGTTTAATGTGTACATAAATGTACAATTCTGACACATTGACTAGAGTATGAGTGTTTTGATGACTGCTAATTTGATATAATTTGTTAAATACGGGCGAACCCAACAAAAATGGAGAAAGATAGCATATTTCGTTTCAGATGGACTGAAGCTCTATTCTTAGAAATGTGGTGGTATGTCGAAAGTACTGTAGTCTACAGTACTTTAGACAATGACACTTTCACCAGCAACTCTATGTTGCTGGTGGTAGTGTCATTGTCGACTAATCTTTACATCTCCTGCAGCTTCCTTACCAGTGAGAATTTTACTACACGTAATTTGCCGTGTAAAGAAAGAAAAGTAGGGATAACCGTAAAATATATGCGCCTACGCTCTTAAAATAATTATTTTTGCACGATTGATCATTTCTGACTGTTTACCGTGACAGATTTTACGTCAGTGACATTTACTAGCAACTCGACGGTAAGTAATCCAACTCGACGGTAAGTACTCCAACTCGACGGTAAGTAATTCACTTACCGTCGAGTTAAAAAATCTCTTAATTTTAATTTATTTCTTGAAAGAATAAAGAAAACTAACGAATTATTTATTAATATTAAAACTTATGGTACAATTTTTTAATTTTTCCCTTCAAATACGCGATCAAAGTTGAAAACTTGGAAATATCAATGCCATCATAAAGAAAAACGGTGGATTTAATCATTAAATATTCTGCCCAGAGGCTTCCAGGAGCTTTCAACTGCATATGTCTTTGAACGAAATATGCCAATAGAGTCTTTTCTTCGATGCTTAAATTCTTGCCTTCGCACCATTTTTTAAAATTTTCGTAGGTATTTTGATAACGGATTTTGAATTTTTCGGGAATAATTGCGGAACACCCTTCTTCCCAAGCCCGTTCAATTTCTTCAAATTCACTTTCGCTCATATTTTAATTTATAATAATCAAAATTGTACTTAAAATTATTGACAACTAAATAAAAACTCAATTCTCCATTGTTGTTATGCACCCTAGTTACTACCTAACAACCAAAGTATATATCTTGATAAAATGAATGAAAGTAGTCAATATGACGAAAATGTTTAATTTTATAATTTATAATGGTATCAATCGTGCAAAAAACGTTATAAGCATGTCGAACGTTAAGGGTAACCGATCTCAGACAATCGTCGTCGCGCCGCTCCTCCTCCAAACAGTTGTCTTCGATCGGTATAAAACCCTTACCGTTCTCCATACTTAATATACTATTTTCATAGCGAGTTTGGGTTGTGAATAATGATAATAAATGAATTAATTTAGTTGTCGACTAATTTGTGAATCGGTATCATTAAAGTTTGTCGGTCAGATAGCCTAGCGATCTGAGGCGCTCGATGAAAAATCTAGAGGATGGGCGTCGAGGTTCGAGCCCCAGCCGTTGAATAGAAAAATAAAAAGGCTAACGTCGTAGCCTAAAATTCTAAAGAATCTACGGCTTGGCCTAGAATAAGCTGGTGTCTGATCGGCCTATGGGGGAGCGGTATGGTAAGAGATAAGAGCTTATGGCTCGGTGATACTACTCCATAGATCCCTACCGGAATGGAGTTGACGCCAAAAAACGGTGTATATATTATATAATTAAAAGTTTAAAAAAGAAATAACTATTATCGCGATTCGGAACAAGACCAAGTTTCTGTAACCTACTTAGAAAGTGCGGCCTAGTATGCACCAGAAGGGATAAATATCTGTCATTTTTAAAATACATCTTTAGTTAAACTAGATATTTTGTCTTTATTAAAACTCATCACACTCATCGTTAAGTAAACTTCTCACTTTAAGGACTATTATTCCCACGTAGCTCCATCTACTTTGGAATACATACTTACTTACTTTACTTTTTAGTGTCCGGAAAACTTAAGTTTCTGAGCCCAATATTGGGCTGTGTCCAATTCTAGTTGCTTGCCTGTTCATACGTCACCGAGAGTGCATCTATGTGGGCAATTAGGTAGGTTAGTATCTGTTAGATAGAGCAAATTCAAATTCAAATTAAGAGTGAGCAAATTCAAATACCTAGGAACGTGGCTTTTTGAAGACTGGGCATCGGACAGGGAAGTAAAATGTCGCATTGAGCAAGCTCGACAAGCTTTCGTAAAATTCAGGAAGGTACTGAGCTGCTCAGAGTTCGACCTTACACTGAGACTAAGGTTTACTAAATGCTACGTGTGGTCGGTGCTGCTATATGGCATAGAGGGCTGGACACTCAAAACGAAGGATATAAACAGATTAGAAGCCTTCGAAATGTGGCTTTATCGCCGTATCCTAAAGATACCATGGACGGCGAAAGTCACAAATGTGGATGTCCTTAAAAGAATCAACCAAGAACGTCAGCTTTTCGAAAACATCAAGAAAAGAAAAACGGCGTATTTGGGTCACATCATGCGAAACGAAAAATACCAGTTCCTTCAACTTATAATCTAGGGTAAAATTGAAGGCAAGAGAGGAATAGGACGCAAGAAAATGTCCTGGCTCCGAAACATAAGGCAATGGACAGGGATTACCGACATACAATCACTGATCCACATTGCAAGAAACAGAGAGTTAATGGAAAATGTGATCGCCAACATCCATTAGTGGATTTGCATTTGGAGAAGAAGAAGTATCTGTTAATAGTAACTGTATAGCTGCTAATAGTGTTAATAGCTGGTTATAGTCTAAGAGCTGGGAGCGGATTTTGTGCGTGATAAGTAATATGGAAAAACTATACGGGGATATGTTGAATTAGTTGTGTACATGACTTTCACCAACGGCCGGAAACCAGAGTTGGGGCCGAGGGTAGTTATAAGGGGTCAAAGTTGCGGATTTTATTATTTTTTTTATGACGCTCATGATAGAGATAGTGCACCAAAATTTGGGTATAAGTAGGTCATGACGTACCTAAGTAAAATCTCTAGGGGCTCAACGCTGGGTGGCCGACAAAGGGGTGAGGGTAGGGGTGAATATAAAAAATATAAGGGGTTTTTTGCGACGTTCGTAATTGAGATAGTGCACCAAAATTTGGGTATAAGTAGACCATGACATAATTAAGTAATATTCCCAAAGGCGGAAACCAGAGTGGCGGACGAGGGTAGTTATAAGGGTAAAAGTCGCGGTTTTTATTATTTTTTTTTTGTGGCGCTCATGATGGAGATAGTGCACCTAAATTTGGGAGTAGGTAGGTTATGACGTAACTAAGTGAAATCTTCAGGGGCGGAACGCTGCTTGGGGTACAAAGGGGTGGTAGGCAGGGGTGAGTATAAATATATATGGGAGTTTTTTTGCCGTTCGTGATCGAGATAGTGCACCAAAATTTGGGAATAAGTAGATCATGACATTACTAAGTAAAATCTCCAGGGGCGGAACGCTGCGTGGGGGACAAATGTTGTGCCGGGTCACAAAAAAAATAATACACACTGCGAATTTGACCCCTTAAAACTACCCTCATCCCCAACTCTGGTTTCCGGCTCTGGGGATTTTACTTAGCTAGTTCATGGTCTACTTATTCCCAAATTTTGGTGCACTATCACAATCTAGCACGTCGCAGAAAACCCCTTATATCTTTTATATTCACACCTACCCCCACCCCTTTATCGGTCACGCAGCGTTCCACCCCTGGAGATTGTATTTAGTTACCTCATGACCTACTTATTCCCAAATTTTGGTGCACTACCTCGATCATGAGCGTCACAAAAAAAATAATAAAAACGGCGATTTTGACCCCTTATAACTACCCTCATGCCCAACTCTGGTTTCCGGCTCTGAGGATTTTACTTAGTTATTTCGTGGTCTACTTATTCCCAAATTTTGGTACACTCTCTCAATCACGAACGTCGCAAAAAAATCCCTTATATTTTTTGTATTCACCCCCGCCCCACCCCTTTGTCGGCCACGCAGCGTGCCACGCCTGGAGATTTTACTTAGTTACATCATAACCTACTTATTCCCAAATTTTAGTGCACTCTCTCGATCATGAGCGTCACAAAAAAAATAATAAAAACGGCGACTTCGACCCCTTATAACTACCCTCACCCGCAACTCTGGTTTCCGGCTCTGGGGATTTTACTTAGTAATATCATGATCTACTTATTCCTAAATTTTGGTCCACTATCTCAATCACGAACGTCGCAAAAAACCCTTTATATTTTTTATATTCACCCCTACCCCCTCCCCTTTGTCGGCCACGCAGCGTTCCGCCCCTAGAAATTTTACTTAGTTACGTCATGACCTACTTTTTCCCAAATTTTAGTGCACTATCTCGATCATGAGCGTCATAAAAAAAATTATAAAATCCGCGACTTTGACCCCTTATAACTACCCTCGGCCCCAACTCTGGTTTCCGGTAGTTGGTGAAAGTCATGTACACAACTAATTCAACATATCCTCGTATAGTTTTTCCATATTACTTATCACGCACAAAATCCGCTTCTATCTCTCCGACTAATAGGACTTGACCACTACGAAATAAGACTGCTAAAATACTTAAATTACAATCAAGTAGCCTCTATCCAAATTGGAGACAGTCGTACTGAAAAACTGCCGATAAAACGTGGAGTACGACAAAGTTGTGTTTTATCACCCACCCTTTTTAATCTGTACTCTGAAAAAATCCTTAGGGAGGCTTTGGATGGCAGACAAGAGGGCGTAAGACTAGGCGGAGAAGTAATCAACAATATTAGATACGCTGACGATACAGCCATTCTTGCTGAAAATTTACAAGATCTTCAGAAACTACTAAATCTAGTTAATGAAGGTTATCGGAAATGCCTTAAAATCAACATTTCAAAAACAAAGTAGATGGCAGTTGCAAAGAATAATATAGATCAAGGTCAGCTTTCTCTTGATGGAGAGGAGTTAGAACGGGTAAATCATTTCAAGTACCTTGGCAGCTGGTTAAATGTAAATTGTGCCTCTGATGAAGAGATAATAACTATGATCGACATATCACGGAAGGCTTTTATGACCTGGAAACCAGTTTTGTGTAACAGAAACCTGTGAACCTGTCGATGAATATTCGAAAGAAGGTGCTGAAATGTTATGTGTGGTCTATCCTACTATATGGTTGTGAGACATGGACGTTAAAAACCACAATGCTAAACAAAATAGAAGCATTCGAATTGTGGTGTTATCGACGAATCCTAAAGATATCGTGTGTTTCGCACACTTCCAATAAAGATGTTCTTCAAATGCTGAATTCAGAACGTCTGCTCATAAGCATCAAAAGAGGAGAAAAACAGAATACTTCGGCCATATAATTAGAGGACCTAAATACCATCTGCTTTGCCTTATAATACAAGAAAAAGTAGAGAGAAAGAGATGGATTGGTCGAAAGAAACTTTCATGGCTGCGTAATTTTAGACAATGGTGTGGCTGCACAGTAGAAGAATTATTTCGCGCAGCAGCCGATAGAGAGAGATTTCAGGAAATTGTAAACATGATGACGGCCAACGTCTGAATACAGACATGGCACCTAAAGAAGAAGAAGAAGTAGCTGTTTCATATTCTTTATTGCTCCACAGTCACACTTATCGTCATTTCCATTTAACAAGATTTGACTTGGTCGATGCTTCACCAGTTGTTATACGGCGCAGTATGCGCCACGTCGACCTGGCGCGTGAACTCCCGCTGGTGGATAACAGAGTGGTGGTTCGGCTACTAGGGTGTTAAGAAAACGCTTTCTTTATTTCAGTATGCCAGAATAGGGTTCGTTTTCAAAAAGGCTGTGGCGGTTATCGAAGGTTTCTTTGGATCTTTTGGTGAATTGTTGGGCCGTTTTACAGGAGTCAGTATCCCAGCTGCCTGAAGAGAGTGATTAATCTTGTACAGCCGATAATAAGTCTACAAGTTTTTTTCAGACTGCCATTTATTTTCTTGTCGCGCGCAGATCTTTTCCATACCGGATATGTATGTTCCTCCATTCAGAAGCATAGCGCCTACTCTGTTGATCTTAATACTGTGGGATTGGCGCTCCATTTCCTATGATTTTAGTTTCCCTAAGAAATTGTTGCGAGCATACACTTTCTTTTGGTTTTTTCACAGTGGAATCTGTATGTTACTGAGCAGTCCAGTCTGATTTTAAGTTATATTGGCATTTTGGTGTGCTCTATCAAGGTGTTATTCCAGGTGATATGAGTTTCCTTTTGTAAGGCAGAAAATAGATGCCGCTGGTTATTTTTGAACAAAGTAGCTAAAATATTTGAAAATCTGAGACTCTGATAGACTGTGTCAGATCGAAGATAAAATTTTAGGGACAAAGGTAGTGGCGGATAGGCGGGAAGGGCAAAATGGGGCAATTCTACCAGGAAATACACAGACTTCTATTAGTCCAATAAATGACCGTTTTGGAGTGTAGTTTCCAGAGTCAACTTCGAATTGCAAGAAAATTTGGTTTTAGGTTCTATTTACCCTCAAAATCAAAGTTAAACTTGTACCGCTGGTTGCTTTTACTTGGGGGGTGAAAGTCGCCCCTTCTTAGGGGCGATAAAATATGCGTTTAAAATAAGTCCAGAAATGGATAAACTGACTAATTCTGAGTATTTTTTGTTCTATTGAGTTTTTTGACTAAGTTAATACTTTTCGAGTTATTTGCGAGTTAAAATGTGTATTTTTCAACAAATAAAAACACGTTTTCAGGCGGTTTTTTGCAGTTAACTCAAAAAGTAAGTACCTATTCATCGAAAAAATATTCTTAGCAAACATATAGGTCATACAAAAACGAAGAGAGTGTTATATTAATTAAGTCTATAAACCCAGTAAAAGCAAAGTTTTAGATCATGAAAAATGCGTTTTCATTCGTCAAATTCCTTATCGAATATTTCAACGTGAAATAACCAAAAAATAAAGCAATTTTTGGAATTTAATTTTTTTACTCGTTAAAAAAAAGATTTCTTTTTATTTTATGTAAAAGTTTCTAGCATCAAAACTAAGCGAGTTACGCTCAAAATAAAGTTGGCCCCTTTTTTTGGTAAAAAAAATCGTGAAAATCTCCCCCTATTTAGAACCCTAAATAAAATTAATCGTTACCGCTTTACCATTTATTTTATATGTAAGTGCAATATTTATACGATCTGTAAGTTTGACCGGTTCGAAATGCTTAGTTTTAAAAAAATTTCGTTTCATATTAAAAAAAAAAAATTCTACAAATTTTGGAAAAATGCATTTTTTTTCAATGCAACTTAAAAATATTAGCGATACGAAAAATCTTAAAGAGTAAAAATTAAGGTTTTGCTTTTATAAATATGCTTGTTTCATTTTGTTTTTCTGATATGACTATTCAAAGTTGGCATACACTTGTGATTAGTGACTCGTTTAAGCTATATCAACTATAACCCTATCAAAAATAAACACTTTATACTGGTGAAACTTACAGATCATATAAAAATATATAATAAAAGTAAATTGTTTGTAAAGCGGTAACGATTAATTTTATTTGGGGTGCTAACTAGGGGGAGATCACGATTATATTTTACCAAAATAAAAAGAGCCACTTTATTTTAATCGTAACTCGCTTAGTTTTGATGCTACCGACTTTTATAAATAATAAAAATAAAGCAGAAAATTGCCTCATTTTTTGGTGGTTTCACGTTGAAATATTCGATTTGGAATTTGACCAATAAAAACGTGTTTTTAAGAGCTACAACTTTTCTATTACTGGGTTTATACACTGCATTAATAAATGGTTTTTCATTTTTCTACGAGCTACATTTTTGCTTAAAATATTTGTTTCGATAAAATACTTACTTTTTCAGTTATTGGTGAAAAACTGAAAGAAAACTTGATTTTTTTTCTCAAAAAATAAACACTTTCATTCGCAGATAACTCGAAAATATTGATTTTTTTCAAATACTCTTATATAACTAAAGTGTTGCCTAGAATTAGTCAGTTTATCCATTTCCCGACTTATTTTAAATACAGTCGGAAAAATGAAAGAATACCCATGAACGAACATATAAAACACGCTGTATTTTCCTGTCACCGTGTCACAAAGAAAATTGTGCAACGCAAGTACATGTAATAATAATTCTTACATGTACTTGCGCTGGACAATTTTTTGTGTGACACGGCGACAGGAAAATACAGCGTGTTTTATATGTTCGTTCATGGGTATTCTTTCATTTTTCCCACTGTACACGTTTTTTAACGTTTATTTAAATAGGGGTTACAAGTTCAACTTTGCAGTGGAGGATAAATACCCGTAAAACCTAAATCCAAATGTTCATGCAATTCGGAGTTGGCCCTGAAAATTACACGGTATCGCCCTATTTTCCGTTCATTTACTGGGCTATACAAACGAACCGAAATTTGTTTTTGAAAGAGAGACATTTTTAGGTAGTAGATTGGCCACTTTTAGCACCCGAAGGAGATAACTAATAAAAACAAAGGAGCTATATTGGAAGAATTTTTTATGGAATTCAATTAATAATAAAAACGCAATTTGGAAAAAATATATATGAAAAAATTTAATTCATTTCAAGGTTGTTTACCAAATAATTTTAATATATATTCAGACTAAAAATTGTTTAACGAAAAAACTAGTTTATTTTATTACTTATTTAAACAATCCTTATGCGTAAATTTTTTGGCCTTGAATATTTATGATATTAAATAATTCTTCCAGACTATATAAAAAGGCGACCAAAAATAACCAGTAATAATTTATTCTATTTAAATAAAAAAGATATCAGTAAATTAAATCTGCAAATAATTTAAATACAAAATTAACCCGGAAATCCTTAGTGTAGAAAAATATAGTGAAGCCAAATTGCATACTCGCCATGGTAAAATATGTTAGGATCTTTAAAGTAAATATTCCACCTACGGTTAGAGCTTTAGAGTTAATCTTTCTCTAACCAATTTTACATAAATGCAAAAAGTATTTCTAGTTACAAAACAAAAAGTTACTTTATTTTCTTTATTATTAAGAATATTTCAGCTAATTTCATAGACATTGATGACTGTTGGAACTTAAATTCTGATCATTCGCCCATATTACTAACCATGAGTGACCGAATTATTAAAAACAAAGTAACTTGAAGAGAGAATAAATCTAAGTGTACCAATACAAAACGCAGAGCAATTAGGTAAAGAAGCAGAATTGTTGGTGAACAATATCCAGCAAGCAGCGGAAAACACTCCTATACTGAAACCTAGGCTAAAAGGAAACATTTATCCAAAGGAAATAAGGAAAATTTCTGGAACATTTAAACTAGAAAATGGTAACTGGGTCAGAAGTAGTGCACAAAAAGCAGAGAATTTTTGCCATACATCTTGAAAATACATTCAAACCAAATGAACCGCAAGGGGATGAAGAAAGATGGGAGAAACCCCTTCAATTAGAGGAAGAAATTCGGCTAACTACACCAATAGAAGTGCTTGAAGAAATAAGAGAAAATATTAATCCGAAGAAAGCTCCGGGCTATGATTTAATTACCGGTGAGCTGTTGAAAAATCTTCCGCGAAGAGCTATCGTAAAATTAACAAACCTCTTTAACGGTGCATTCAGATTAAAGTATGTACCAATGATATGGAAGATGGCGGAAGTCATTATGATTCCTAAACCAGGAAAACCAGCACATGGGGTTTCGTCATACAGACCGATATCTCTGCTTCCTGTAATATCGAAGCTGTTTGAGAAACTGCTGCTCAAGAGAATAAAACCAATTATCGAAGCAAGAAATTTGATACCTACACATCAATTCGGATTAAGAAATAAGCATTCAACAATAATTGACCAGGTGCACAGAATCACAAATATTATCGAAAGATCCCTAGAAGAAAAGAAAGTCTGTTCAACTGTATTCCTTGATGCTGCACAGGCTTTTGATAAAGTCTGGCATGAAGGTTTAACATACAAACTAAAATGTTTTTTACCTATACAGTACTCTCACAATCGTACATAAAAAACGACATTTTAGAATTAAGCAAGAAGACTGTTTTTCATACTTAAAAGAAATTAGAGAAGGTGTTCCACAAGGCAGTGTGTTGGGTCCGGTCCGGTGATATACCTGTACTGAAAGACAACACAGTTGCCACCTTTGCTGATGATACAGCTATTCAAGCAGTAGGGACGACAAGTGAAGAGGCGACCAACAAGGTCCAAATAGCAGTTAACCAAACCATAACTGGACACAAAAATGGAGAATCAGGCTGAATGGAGCTAAATCTGTCCATGTTAATTTCAGCAACAAAAAAATACAATATATAGCAGTTATAATCAACAATATCCAAGTACCATATGCAGATACTGCTAAGTATTTGGGTATAACATTAGATGCAAAACTACGCTGGAAGGTGCACGTTAAGAAAAAAAGGGAAGAACTAAATATAAGATATAGAAAAATGCATTGGCTAATTGGAAGAAACTTTACATTGTCGATGCATAATAAGTTACTACTTTATAAACAAATATTGAGAACTGTATGGATTTATGGATGCCCACTGTGGGGGTGTACTCCTTCTTATGATGCCTATCCGTTACGGATGTTGGACACTAACATGGCTATTCTGACTTTGTTGACTGCTGCCCTGAAATGTCCGGTAGTGGTTAAGTTAAACCATTTTCGCAGGTTATGCAGCCAGGATATCCTTCTTCGTCCTGGACCTCTTTTCCCATGCACTTTACCTTGAGGTATGATCCGAAGTAGGTCATATCGTTGTTCATTGCGCATTATATGGCCCAGGTATTCCAGTTTGCGACATTTTATGGTTACGACTAGTTCGCGCTCTTTACCCATTCTATGTAGAACTTCTTCGTTGGTAACTCTGTCTATCTAGGAAGTTCTCAACATTCGTCTATAGCACCACGTCTCAAATGCTTCGAGTCTCTTCAGTGATGCTTCAGTTAAGGTCCATGACTCCACGCCATATAAAAGAACGGAGAATACGTAGCATTTTAGTAAACGAACCTTTATTTCCAATTTTATATTGTGGCTGTTAAAGACTTTTTTCATTTTGACGAAAGCTGATCTTGCCTTCTCGATCCTTATCTTAATTTCCGTCGATTGGTCCCACTGTTTATTTAAGTTTGCACCCAAATAACAAAAGTTGGTGATTTGTGCTATAGGTTGTTGGTTAACTAGTAATTGACCAGGTGGTATCCTATTTTTGCTTATAACCATGTATCTGGTTTTTTTGAGGTTAAAATCAAGCCCAAACCTGCTACTTACTTCTGCCACCCTGGAGACAAGTGTCTGTAGACCTTTAAGACTGTCTGCAAAAATGACAGTATCATCAGCATATCTTATGTTGTTCATTCGTTCTCCGTTTATAAGTATTCCCTCGTCTATGTCCGTTAGCGCTAGGTTCATAATGTACTCTGAATATGTATTGAACAGTAATGGGGACAATATACATCCCTGTCGCACACCTCTTTTTATCTTTATGTGTCTGTTAACTGATCCCCTACTCTAACAGCTGCAGTTTGTTCGTAATAGATATTGTTTATTATACGGCGATCTCTGCTGTCTAGACCAATTGAATTTAATATTTTCATAAGTTCGTCATGTTTTATTCTATCGAACGCTTTCTGGTAATCAACAAAACACACATATATATCACAATTCACGTCTCTACATCTTTGAAAGAGAACTTGTATTGCAAAAAGTGCCTCTCGAGTACCCAATGCATCCCTGAAGCCGAATTGTGTGTTTGTCATGTGTCCTTCACACTTTTTATATATATTTTTTTATGTATAATTTTTAAAAAAGTTTTCAGGAGATGGCTCATAAGGCTTATTATTCGATAATCTTCACATTTTTTGACATTGGTTTTTTTAGGGATTGTTATAAAAGTTGATCTTAGCCACTGTTGGGGTATTTTTCCACTTTGGTATATATTGTTGAAGATCAAGGTGTCTTTTGACTTCGTCTTTATCCATAATTTTCAAAAATTCTGAGTAGAACTCGTCTGGTCCTGTGGCTTTTCCCTCCTTAATATTGTTTATAGCAGCTTCTACTTCCGCTTCGAGAATAGGTGGTCCGGTATCGTCATTTTCATTTTGTGTGATGGTGACATTCCGATCGTCTTGAAATGTTGTTGTCACATAGTTCATCCATGTTGTTTTTGTTTCTTCAATATCAACTATTGGATTTCCTTGAGCGTCTTCTGTTTTTAGCTTCTCTGACAGATTTTTTTATCTCTTTGTCTAGAAACTGATATGCAACATAGTCTTTCCGCTTGGATTCTCTTCTTCTGTCCATCATCTGTAATATACCGTCGGTTATCCATGGTTTTTTCTTTTATGTCTTTTTCGGTCGCAGGTATTGGTCTAATATTTCCTTCCCGATGTTTTCTAAGTGGTCTATTTCTGTGTCAACATCATTAACTACTTCTGACTTAGATATGCTGTTATTCAGATATTCCCGTACTTCTTGCTTTATGTCATCATCTCTCAGTTGTTTGAGATCGTAGCTTATAGGATTAGGTTTGTGGATTTTTTTAAACTTTAGACAAAACTTACCGACAAGTGGGTTATGATCTGACTTAATATCTGCACCAGGGTAGGTTTTCACTGATGTTATTGAGTTTTTGAATCTTTTATTTATTAAAATATAGTCAATCTGGTTTCTTATGAGATTTTCCGGCGTTTCACCGGGTGAGCGCCATGTGTACAACGTTCTGTATGGTAATTTGGAGAGTGTATTGGTGATTACCAACTCTTCTTCCGTAGCAAATATGAGTAGGCGTTCTCCTCTCTCATTTCGCTCACCCAAACCCCATGAACCTACTATTTCACCATAACCACCCTTACTGATTTTGGCATTAAAGTCACCCATAACTAGCGTTACTTCATTGGTTTTTAACTTACTTAGGACTTTCGTTAAATCGTAATAAAAAGCCTCTATTACTTCGTCTAATTTGTCTGCTGTAGGTGCGTATATAGTCGGAGAGATAGAAGCGGATTTTGTGCGTGATAAGTAATATGGAAAAACTATACGGGGATATGTTGAATTAGTTGTGTACATGACTTTTACCAACGGCCGGAAACCAGAGTGGGGGCCGAGGGTAGTTATAAGGGGTCAAAGTCGCGGGTTTATTATTTTTTTTGTGACGGTCATGATCGACATAGTGCACCAAAATTTGGGAATAAGTAGATCATGACGTAACTAAGTAAAATATCTAGGGGCGGAACGCTGCGTGGCCGACAAAGGGGTGGGGTAGGGGTGAATATATAAAATATAAAGGGTTTTTTCCGACGTTCGTGATTGAGATAGAGGACCAAAATTTGGGAATAAGTAGACCATGACATTACTAAGTAAAATCCCCAGAGCCGGAAACTAGAGTGGGGGACGAGGGTAGTTATAAGGGGTCAAAATTGCCGTTTTTATTATTTTTTTTTGTGACGCTCGTGATCGAGACAGTGCACAAAAATTTGGGAATAAGCAAATCATGAGGTAACTAAGTATAATCTCCAGGGGTGGAATGCTGCATGTCCGATAAAGGGGTGGGGGTAGGTGTGAATATAAAAAATATAAGGGGTTTTTTGCGACGTTCTACATTAAGATAGTGCAATAAAATTTGGGAATAAGTAGACCATGACTTAGCTAAGTAAAATCCCCAGAGCCGGAAACCAGAGTTGGAGATGAGGGTAGTTTTAAGGGGTACAAGTCGCAGTGTGTATTATTTTTTGTTACCTGGCACAAAATTTGTCCCCCACGCAGCGTTCCGCCCATGGAGATTTTACTTAGTAATGTCATGATCTACTTATTCCCAAATTTTGGTGCACTATCTCGATCACGAACGGCAAAAAAACCCCCATATATTTTTATACTCACCCCTGCCTACCACCCCTTTGTACCCCAAGCAGCGTTCCGCCCCTAGAGATTTTACTTAGTTACGTCATGACCTACTTACTCCCAAATTTTGGTGCACTATTTTCATCATGAGCGCCACAAAGAAAAATAATAAAACGGCGAATTTTACCCTTTATAACTACCCTCATCCGCCACTCTGGTTTCCGCCTCTGGGGATGTTACTTAGTTATGTCATGGTCTACTTATTCCCAAATTTTGGTGTACTATATCAATTACGAACGTCGCAAAAAACCCCTGTTTTTGCCCCTGGCCCACCCCTTTGTCGGACACGCAGCATTCCACTCCTGGAGATTTTACTTAGTTACGTCATGAACTACTTATTCCCAAATTTTGGTGCACTATCTCGATCATGAGCATCACAAAAAAAAATATTAAAAACGGGACTTTGACCCCTTATAACCAGCTTCTTTCCCCACTTTGGTTTCCGGCTCTGGGGATTATACTTACTTATATCATGATCTACTTATACGCAAATTTTGGTGCACTATCTCAATCATGAACGTCGCAAAAAGCCCCTTATATTTTTTATATTCACCCCTACCCCCACCCCGTTGTCGGCCACACAGCGTTGCGCCCCTAGAGATTTTACTTAGGTACGTCATGTCCTACGTAATCCCAAATTTTGGTGCACTATCTCGATCATGAGCGTCATAAAAAAAATAATAAAAACCGCAACTTTGAACCCTGATAACTACCCTCGGCCCCAACTCTGGTTTCCGGCCGTTGGTGAAAGTCTTGTACACAACTAATTCAACATATCCACGTATAGTTTTTCCATATTACTTATCACGCACAAAATCCGCTTCCAGCTCTTAGACTAATACTAGACCAAGTAATATACTAAAGTATTCCAAGTATAGGGGGTGCACTAGACCAAGTAATATAACAGTAATACAAAGATTCCAGAACAAAATACTAAGAAATATTGTAGATGCTCCTTGGTATGTGACAAACAATGATCTCCATAAGGACCTAAGAATGGAAACTATGGATATAATCATCAAGAAGATGGCAGGAAGTTACGAACAACGACTTCATATGCACGAGAATATTGAGGCAATCCAGCTCCTCGATACCACTGGGCAAATTAGAAGACTAAAGCGGACAAAGCCTTTTGAACTAGTTTAAGTGATAGGTGATAGTCGATAGTGAAAAGCAGAGCATAGTGCTTGTGCGCGTTAGGGTCTATGCTAGAAGAGTGTACTATATTGTTAGACTAGATAAGAGACGCTATGGGGCAAGATCTTAACTTTAAGGAACAGTAGTAATTTAAGTTAAATTAAAATTGCTCATTGGTCAATTATGACCAGATTTTAATTGTAATAATCATCATTGTAGTGATGATTATGGGGAAAAAATATCCTATTTTAAGATTTTTCCATGCATTCCAATTTCTAGCATTCTAAATATTTTTTAAAATTATTAACATTATCATCATTTTAAAGCGTCAATTAGTCATTTTTTGCGCTGTCTCTCTATTCTGCGCTTTTCTAGTGACTTTCTCCGCAAGACTAATTTTCCTATTATTTTATTTTCAGGAATTTCTATATCCTAACCAATCTACTTTTTGACCCTTCATAAAGCTTGTTTTGTTTGCATATTATTAATAAACTTTCTATTTCTCGATTTGTTCTTCTTCTCCACCCAAATTCTGTACATATTCCTCCATAAATTGCTCTAACCGTTTCTGCAGATATTTCCAGCTGATCTACTTTGCCCTGAATCTATCTGCACACTGTGCACATACTATCAAATTAAACTAAGAATTGATGATGAATTGGACTGTTACCTGTGAGAAGTTCATTTTATCTAATAATAAAACACTGAAAACTTTTGTTTTTAATACTTCACCACGTTGTTCTTATAGTCTGGTCTGATTATCGGAGAATAGGCCATTTTTGGGAAAAGTTATTTATCAGCAATTTTATTGCTGGAATCGAAACTTATGATTGTATATATTAATAATATAGGTATACAAAGACCGCAAATAGTGTGTTACTTTTTTTATAAACAAAATGACGCCCGAAAATCGTGTTTTTTTCAATTATTGCTCTATAACTCCGAAGATTTTAATTTTACAACAAAAACACTCAAATAAAAATTCACCGCAATTAAATTCTGCATAGAGATATGTTTTTCCGATCTGCTCCGACGAAAATTTTCGTCGGAAAATCCGGGTTTTTTCAACAAAATCTTTAATTTTCAAATAAAGTTTTAGATAAGTAATTATCAACCAATAATTAAATAATTTGGTGACTTAAAAGCCTTCTTGGTTTGGATTATAGTTCCAGAAGCTGGTGAACATTGAACGAATATTTTAGCAACAATTCAATTGTTAATTAATAATTTACGGTCGCAATAATAACCAAAATAATTATGATACACTGATCAAACTTTGAAATCTTATAAAGATGAGATGCCTTTTTAACATTTTGTCGACAAAATATAAATTTTTTATTTTTTTGCATAATCTTTAAATGTTAATAAAATAGTTATAAACATCTTAACGTTTATCAGAAAGTTTTTATTATATTCTAATTTTAGAAAATAGTTAAAATCCATATTTCAAATATCTTGAAAATGAATGTTTTAAAACTTTGTTACAGAAATTTGCAAAAAAGTTATGAAACAGCAAAATAAACATACGAATACTGCGTTGTTTATAATTTTTTTAATTCTTTCAAAGCGTAAAAGTGAGTTTAAAGTACAAGCTAATTACTTACAAAAAATAACGATTATTAGTTTAATGGTTATATTTTAATTAAAGATTATAAATATTTTTTTTGTAATTTACACGCGCGAAAGTAGACTAATAGAGTACCGTAGCTATGTATTATGTATTATACCCGTCCACATACACAACTCGCGCGAGTAAAGCGTGTCAGTCGCTTCGAGTGAACATCTCCGGCTCTGTATCAAACCTACTTTCGCGCTAAAAATTACAAAAAAAAGTATTTTTAATTTTTGATTAAAATAGAACCATTGAACTAATATTTGATATTCTTTGTGAGTAATTAAATTGTACCACAGACTTACTTTTAAGCTTTAAAACAATTAAAACAAATTATAAACAACGGAGCAATTGTATATTTACTTTGCTGTTTCATAATTTTTTGCAAATGGTTGGAAAAATTTTTTGAAGCATTCATTTTCAAGACCTTTGAAATACACATTTTAATTATTTTTTAAAATTAGAATATAGTAAACAATTTCTGAGAAATGTTAATTTGTTTATAACTATTTTTTAAACATTTAAAGATTATGCAAAAAAATAAAAAATTTATATTTTGTCGACAAAATATTAAACAGGCATCACATCTTTATAATCTTTCTAAGTTTGGTCAATGTCTCATGATTATTTTTGTTTTTATTGCGACTGTAAATTGTTAATTAACAATTGAATTGTTGCTAAAATATTCGTTTAATTTTCACCGACTTCTGCAGTTATAATCTATACCAAGAAAGCTCTTATTTAACCAAGGTATTTATTTATTGATAAATAATTACTTGCCCAAAAAATTTATTTGAAAATTCGAGATTTTGTTGGGAAAACCCACATATTCCAAGAATAATTTTCGTCGGAGCAAATCGGGAAAAACATGCCTATATGTAGAATTAAATTGGAGTAAATTTTTATTTGAGTGTTTTTGGTGTAATGTTAAAATCTTCGGAGTTATAGACCAATAATTGAAAAAAACACGATTTAGGGCGCCATCTTGTTAATAAAAAAAGTAGCACACTATCTGCGGACTTTGCATACCTATATTATTAATATATAGGGTCATAATATTCGATTCCAGCAATGAAATTGCTGGTAAATAACCTTTCTTTGTACTTTACTAATTAGACCAGCGTATTTTTTTCAAAATTTAATAATTATGCAAAAAAATGAAAAATTTATATTTTGTCGATAAAATATTAAATAAGCATCTCATCTTTATTATCTTTATAAGTTTGATCAATGTATCATGATTATTTTGGTTATTATTGCGATCGTAAATTGTTAATTAACAATTGAATTGTTGCTAAAATATTCGTTTAATTTTCACCGGCTTCTGGAATTACAATCTATACCAAGAAGCTTTGATGTCACTAAGTTATTTAATTATTGATTAATATTTACATACCTAAAACTTTATTTGAAAATTAGAGTTTTTGTTGGGAAAACCCGTATTTTCGGAGGAAAATTTTCGTCGGAGCAAATCGGGAAAAACATATCTCTATGCAGAATTTAATTGCGGTGAATTTTTATTTGAGTGTTTTTGTTGTAATGTTAAAATCTTTGGAGTTATAGAGCAATTATTGAAAAAAATACGATTTGTCGGCGCCATTTTGTTTATAAAAAAAAGTAGCACACTATCTGCGGACTTTGCATACCTATATTATTAATATATAGGATCCTATAATTCGATTCCAGCAATAAAATTGCTGGTAAATAACTTTTCCATGAATTTTGCTAATTAGCCCAGGCAGAGCATTAATATATTTGCTGGATTTTTTGTTTGTCCTGAAGGCTGGTGATATTCTTTTCTTTTTTATTTGTTTGACTATTTTAGTCGATATTTTGCTGCAGAAGGTACTGTATTTTTTCTCTGGCGGTGGAAGGACTTAGCCTACTTTCTTTCTGTCGCATGTATTCTACTCTTCTGCCTCTGTGTTAATGTCCACGATTCGCAACCGAAGGTGAGTATGGATCTATATAGGGTGAGGCAGATAAAGGGCCTATTAGAAATATCTCGAGAACTAAAGGCAACTGAATTATGAAAATTGGAATAAGGGGGTTTTGAACCCTGATCTATTTAATGAAAATATTTTCATCAATTTGGTACTTCCGGTTATACCGGAAGTTGCTTATAACTTCGTTTTTTTTTAAATGGGACACCCTGTATATTTTTACATTTTTTGATTTTCCTCGATTTCTTCTTTCTTAAAATATAAGGTATCGTAACATTATACAGGGTAGGTTAAAATATAATAACGTTTTCTTATTAATTTCGTAGCAATATTCACACCCTGTAGGATTGTAGTAGTTTGACATAATAAACTCTATTTATGTTCAAATGATTTTTAATATAGTCTACTTTTGTTAACAATTATTAGTGTAGCTAAATTTTTAATTTTAGTATACAGGGTGGGTCGAAACTCGGAATGAGTATTTTCTTAAATGGAACACCCAATATTTTAGTATTGTAATGCAATGATATTCCATGGTATGATTCGCGCGGAGATCGGTGGGAATCTGTTAAAAATGTATTTATCAATGTTTGGTATATGTTTATGTAATTTGAGTAGCCGGCGCTTTGAAGATAACCACTTGCGACGGTTTTAATCTCTTCTGTGTCATATTACTGATAACTGACTGCATAATATGAAGGTCCGTATTTTCTCACAATAATTTTTGCGAACGTAATAATTATTAGTGGAATGGAAATAATGTTTAATCGGCTAATCACTTTAACCGAATTTGAAAGTTTGTGAATCATAGATATATCATCTTTTGATAAATTAATATTTATGATTGCAAATAGTTGTGAGCAAGACATACTTTAAAACCGTTATTCGTTATTAAGTTGTATTTCAAACTTAGCCTGGGATATATTGATTTGCATGTGCTTCTTGTAGGTAAATTTTTTTAATATTTAAAAAATTCTTTAACTAGTTGCGTGTATTTGTTGCAGTAAAAACTATTTTATTAATTCTTTGAAAAAATCTTTAATTAGTTGCGTGTGCTTGTTGTAGTGAAAATTCGTTAATTAATTCTTTTAAAATTTCTTTATTAAGTTACGTGTGCTTGTTGCAGTGAAAAGATAGTGATAAATTAAAATGTGGCGTCCTTGGGAGAACAATAATTCCGAGTATGTGGTTGGAGCACCAATAGAAGAAGCTCCCTATCAGTTTAAAGATTTACAGGGCGACTATACGGAAAGCAGGCGAAATATTAAATATCTCTCTAACGATGCCAAAGGTATAGTGAAAAATGTTTATGAAGGACTGTGCTCTGAACTTACTAAATTCGGGGCCATTAAAGAAACTGTTTTTTTAACAAAAGTGCCAAAAACAACCGTATATGCGACTATAGGAGGGACATCTGCATCAAGAAAAAAAGAGGAAAGATAGTGGCAAGTTCCGAAAAATAGAAAGCCATTTGATTGAACCTATCAGTACAACAATATACAAAATGTATGCAGCCAACATTTTCCCACGATTGAAACTCTTCGACTAGAAATAATTCGAAAAGATATCGTTTCTTGTTCGGCAACAACACTTCGGGTTTTCCTTAGCCCGACCGCACATCAAAGAAACATGAAACGTAAATTACGTTTCATGGAAATAAACCACTGCTAAACAAATATACGTCCAGCCATTTATGAAACTCTCCGAAAATAAAAATGTGTCATGAGCATGAATCACACTCGTTTCATTGGTAGGCGGAATTTGAGATTTGTTTAGCAGTGTTTTAGTTTCATGAAACACGTTTTTCGTTTCATGTTTAATGTTTTTCGTTTCATGTTTCTTTGGTGTGCGGCTTGGCTTAAAGCTAATAATTTTAAGTATAGAACTATAGATAAACGTCAAACACTCATGGAAAGCAGCAGAATAATTTCTTTGCGAAACGAGTATGTTCGAAATATCATGGAGTATAGAAAAATGAAACGAAATATTGTATATTTGGATGAAACATGGTACGATACACATGACACCGTAAAAAAAGGCTGGAAAAACAACAATAAAAAATGTTCAGTTGCATTAGCTTCCAATAAAGGTAAAATAATAATTATTTTACACTGCGGTGGAGAAAATGGATGGATCGACGACGCACTACTGATATCTGCCAAAAAAATTAAAGATACGTCATTGGACTACGACGATGATATGGACAGTGCCCTTTTTGACTCTTGGTTTGAAAATACTCTTATCCCAAAATTGCCCAAAAACAGCCTAATTGTCATGGACAATGCTTCATGCCATTCAAGATTAATCAAAAAGATACCGAATTCTACTTGGAATAAATCCCAAATCCAAAACTTTCTCTACGAAGAAGACTTATATTTTGAAGAGACGTATACGAAAAAGCAATTATTAGAGGTTAGTCAAAGTAAACAATTTCAAAAGAAATATTTTGTTGATGATTGTGCTCTGAATAATGGACATACCGTCCTTAGACTGCCTCCTTATTTTTGTGTATTAAATCCGATAGAATTAATATGGGCGCAATTAAAAGGAAATATAAGAAGAAAAAATGTGGGTCTGGCTCCTAAATTTTCATCAGCGGTTCTCCAATTAATTGCAGAAGAAGTAAAAACATTACAGCGACAAGTTGGAAGAATGCCATTAAACACGTAATGGGGGTGGAAAACGAATACGCTAAATATTTGGCAACGTTAACAAATTTAATTACAACTTTAGACAATAGCGGTGATGATAGTGATATAATGTGCGACAGTGATTCTGAATAACGTGTAGTTCAAGTAAAAGATTTAGTCAAACGCTTTAAGAAGCGGTTCGTTTGAACCCATCTGTTTTTTTACACTCATCCAACCGGGTCGACCAGACATTTATTAAGTTTAATGCAAAACATTTAGTTTGATAGCAGTGCCTTGATGTAGTGTAGGTGTGTGGTTTACAGTTCGATGATAATAAGTGTAAAGTGTTGTTTGCTATAATTATTTTTAGTAGTGGTTTAGAGATATTCATTTGTAGAGTGTAACGTGTTGATTGCTGTAACTTAATTATTTTAAAGTAAGTTATATTTTTAGATTTTGTAGTACAAAAAATAAATAAAAACAAAGAGCGCGGACATGCTTGCATTTTTTACTGAATTTTAAAATTTTTGAACTGTATACCTACGTTAGTTTTATATTTAACTGTTTTTTAAGTTCTTTTTTATTAATAATCCTAACAATAACAAAAGTAATTACAAAAGCTATTCTATTTCAGTTACTAATGCAAGCATGCGATATAAGAGGGAGGGTCCCTGTAAGGTTAAATGTAAAGAAAAAAATAGTTAAAATTAATTTTAGCGCATACGATATGCCCTGCGATAACGGTATATACGCAAGTAAAAAATAAATATTTTTAATTGCATATTTAATTACCAGCAAAAACCAGCCTCCGGAGTATAGCTTAAAATAGAATTACCAAAACCTACAAATCTGGCTGTTTCCAATAAATCTTATACTTGACCTATAATTAGAAATTGACTTTTATTTTCCGTATCTAGTATTTATACTTGGATTAATATATTTTCATGTTTGATACTTATGTAATGTATATAACTTTTATGTAATGGAAAATATACATATGCATGCATTTCTATTTAAAATCATAACTTTTTTATTTTAATTGGAGCAACATTGATAAATCATTGTAAGAAATTTTAAAGCACAATACGGCCCTGTTGATATACCAGACTACTCACACAATCACACAATGTTGCCAAACTTAATTTTGTTATTTTCAGTGTAAATCTTTTCCACCAATTTCCGAGGGTACAATACTTCTTTACTTCTTAAGCATTTCCTATACCTAACTGCTTTAATTTGTGCTTAATTGTTAATCGCACCAACAATCTTAACTTCGATGGTATTTTGATAGCTCAACCATTATTGGTAATTTTAAGGATAAGTCTAGAATAATATGTATTTATTTCCAAAAAATTATTTGTGATTGAATATTTTCACGGCCAACCTAATACAATGTCACCCATTTTGTGTTGCAATTAATGTTTGATTTGAATCACCAATAACTCACGAATTAAAGCAGTTAGGTATAGGGAATGCTTAATAAATTAAACAGTACCATAAAATAATATTTCATTACAATATTAAAATACAGGGTGTTCGATTTAAGAAAACTCAGAAAATACTCATTCCGAGTTTCGACCAACCCTGTATACTAAAATGAAAAATTTAACTATACCAATAACTCTTAACAATAGTATCCTATAATAAAAATCATTTGAACATTAATAGAGTTTATTATGTCAAACTACTACAATCCTACAGGGTGTGCAGTTTGCTACGAACTTAATAAGAAAACGTAATTATCTGTTAACCTACCCTGTATAATATTACAGAACCTTACATTTTATGAAAGAATAAGTCTAGGAGAATCCAAAAATGTAAAAATATGTAGGGTGTCCTACAATCAACTTCCGGTATAACCGGAAGTAGCAAAGAGACCAAAATATTTTCATTAAATAGTTTATACCTCAAAACCCTTGTATTCAAATTTTCATTATTCTGTTATCTTTAGTTCTCGAGATATTTCTAATAGGCCCTTTATCTGCCTCACCTTGTATATATTTGCTGGATTTGTTGTTTGTCCTGAAGACTGGTGTTATTCTTTTCTTTTTTATGTGTTTGGCTATTTTAGTCGATATTTTGCTGCAGGAGGTATTGCATTTATTCTCTGGTGGTGGAAAGACTTACGTACTTCCCTTCCATCCCATGTATTCTGCTCTTCTGCCTCTGTGTTAATGTTCACGATTCGCAACCGAAGGTGAGTATGGATCTATATATTGCCTTAAATACTTTTCCTAACAATAAAACACTGGAAAACTTTTGGTTTCAATAGAGCTCCACGATACGATACAATATCGATATTTTTCAAGTATTGAGTATTGTATTGGTTATGCCAATGAAGTACCGTATCTTGTATCGATATCGGCAATAATTTCTTACAAAGATATCATATTGATATTGATTTCGATACGAGATCGATACAATACTCGATAAAATATCGACATAAAAAGGATTAAATTAATAAAAAACAATTCTTTATTAATTTCTCACTGTCTTCATTAAAAAAATTTCTACAAAAAAATATACAAGAAATAGGAGAAATTACATTGTAACCTCACAAAAAATGTAATCCTTTAAAGAGCACTTCATCCATTTGTTCACCAGCGCTGCTTCAGAAAAGAGCCGCTCGACTGGTACGGACGTCATTTGGACAAACAAAATATCCCTAGCTAACCGAGATAAAACGGGGAAAACACTAGTGTATGATTTCCATCATAATAAAATATTTGTGTTTGGTCCAGGTCTTGGAGATTGCAAGTAGTTTTCAATTTCCTTTTCAAAAATATCGATATTATCTGATGACTTTATCACCCTCCCCTTGTATCATCTGATGAGTTGTTGGCTTCATCTTCCTTCTCTCTTGCACTAATGGAGAGCATACGCGCTTGTGCGTGTGCGTCTTATAACTCCTATAATATTTTAACTGTATAATAGGCCTTATGCAGCACTCACGTGGTGTTTTATATTTTTTTCTCGATATCGATATTCTCAATAATATCGAGGCAGGCGTATCGACAATACAAGAATATTGTATTGATTTCAAATCATGAGTATCGTACCGACATTAATATTGCTAGGATTGTATCGGTATCGTATTGATTTTCGATACGATATCAATACAATATCGATATTTTTATCGAATATCGTGAAGCTCTAGTTTTCAATATTTCCACAAAATTTATTATAAATTTCCACAAAATTTATTAAAAATTTATTTATGGCTAAAGGTTATAAACCAAGGCCAGAATCAGAACAAAAAAAAATAATGTCACTACAGCTGTTTCGGCAGAGTGCCTTTCTCAAGTGATTTATTTTACTCTTGTAACTCATTTCCTCTCTCCTCCCTACACATACATTTGGTTTTCTCTATAATGACGTATAGGCTCCATTTTTTGTATTCTCGAAACAGCCGATTTTTCATAAAAAATAGATCATATTTATCCTGAGCAATGACCAGCTGATCGTCAACAAAATGTAGTATGTATAGTATTGAGTCTTCGTTTAGCTTTATCCGCATGCCAGAACATGATTTCTGCCAATTCCGATTATTTAAGACCTCATTTATACAGGGTGAGTCACTACTAACCGAACGCAAGATTACAGCGAAATGGTAAAAGATTTGAAAAAAATTTAAATTAGTAGTTTTTGAGTTGATAAAATCTACATTTTAAAATTATTTTGAAATATACAGGGTGTCCCAACAAATGGTGGCGTATCAAAGTTATATTTTTTCTTATGGAACACGCTTTATTTTATTGCATTTTTTAATTGTCCGTAAAAATAAGGTACAGTTTCATAAGGCCATATATATTTTCCCTATACCTATGTACAGAGTGTTTTGAGTTATGTTGACTTTTCTTAAACTGTAAAGTTTGAAAAGAAGGCTTCTTCTCAAGTTATTTAAGAAATTATAAAAAAATTTCTTTTACATCTAAAAATTTGGATATTGGTTGAATATATTTCATGATTAATTATTACACATTTATTTACAGGGTGTTCAAAATTTACAGTGTCATTATTGGATTATTCAATGTGTCATATGATTCATATTTTAAATGGAACACTATATGGATGTCCTATACCTAGGTCTCGTAGTTTTTGCGTAATTTACAATTAATAAAATTCTTAATCTGTAAATCGATTTTAAAACAAAAGATGTAGTTAATTAATGGCATTGTATGACATTGTCATTTTATGAGAGTACGGTCTGGTAATTATTTTATTATTAATGTATTCCATGATTGATCATTACAAATTTATTTACAGGGTGTTCAAAATTTACAGTTTCATTATTAGATTATTTAATGTGTTACATGATGCTTATTTTAAATAAAACATCATGTATATTAATAAATTATTATACTAAACACAGGTTCCTCTTTCGAATGGTATAGGGATGTTCTATAACTAGGAGTCATAGTTTTTGCGTAATTTACAATTTTCTTAAACGGTAAATTAATTTTAAAAATAATATTTATAGTCACTCTCGATTTTTAAACTGTACGAAAATAAATGTTTGTTTACTGTATCTTTATGAAATGAAAATTATATCTGTATACTAGACCATCATTATGAAAAGTAAGTAGATTGGTCTGTACACAATAAATTTAAAAACCAATCAGGATCTTCTCCAACGTCCATAAACGATAAGTTAAATATTTATCATAATCCTGTTCGGTCTAATACTGGTGTAGTTGAGTTTTATACGGATAATAGTGGTTTCTCGTAAGTATTCTAACAGTCGTTTGACTGATTTACAATTCACCCGAATTTTTTTCTTTACTAGTATGTATTTGGGTTTTCCGTAACAGAAAGTAGGACATCAAGTTCCCTGATGTCATCACAAATAACTGGTTTATTTTTATTTAACTTTCCTTATGCAACATTACCAGTAGCACGGAATCTATTGAAATCTCTCAAAAACGCCCTTTTTTGGGTGTCTTCTATCAGGATGCTTTTGAGCGTAGGTAAACTTTAGAAGGTAAGATACAATTTTGCAAACACTCCTCAATGCAAAGTACCATGTCTACTCTTTCGTAGATAACGTGATTATTCATTTTTAGGAACAATTAAATTTGAATATCATACACGGATGTTTATATTTTTGATAATTACCAGACCGTACTGTCATAAAATGACGATGTCGTACAATAAGATACATCTTTTGTTTAAAAATCGATTTACAGATGAATTTAAATAATTGTAAATTACGCAAAAACTATTAGACTTAGGTATATATTACATTCTTTTACCATTCGAAAGAGGTGACTTCGTTTAGTATAATGGTTTATTAATATACATGGTTTTCTATTTAAAATAAGCATCATATGACACATTGAATAATCCAATAATGAAACTGTAAATGTTGAACACCCTATAAATAAATGTGTAATAATCAATCATGAAATACATTCAACACATAACCAACTATTTAGATGTAAAATAGATGTAAAAGTCTTTTTTTTTATAATTTCTTAAATAACTTGAGAATAAGCCTTCTTTTAAAACTTTACATTTTAAGAAAAATCAACATAATTCAGAACACTCTGTACATAGGTATAGGGAAGCCTTATGAAACTATACCTTATTTTTTGCGGGCAATTAAAAAATGCAATAAAATACAGGGTATTCCATAAAAAATATAACTTTGATACGCCGCAATTTATTGGGACACCCTGTATATTTCAAAGTAATTTTAAAATGTAGCTTTTATCAACTTATAAACTAATAATTTTAAATTTTTTTCAAATCTTTTACCATTTCGCTGTAATCTTCCGTCCCGTTAGAGGTGACTCACCCTGTACATTTTTAAACAGTGTATATTTTTAACTGTATAGATTTTAAGCAGTGTTGGCAATAACTGAACCCCTATCGTAGTTCCTTATTCACGTTGAAGCTATCGAATAAGCTGTTGTTGATTTTTATATTTGCTTGGAGGTTGTTATAGAATTTCTGCACTGCTTTTATTAAAATTATTTTAGTAGGGGATTTTTCCAGAACTTATCATAATTTACACAGTGGTACGATATCATATATGATATCGCATATATGCCCTAGTTAGATCGACGAATAGTAGATGTATTTCTCTGTCTACTTTTTTTTCGTTGAGTTGGTTGAACGTGAGGATGTGTTCGATGCACGATCTTTCTGCTCGGAATTCTGCTTGTTGTTCGATCCCTAAAGGTGCATATTCATTTTCAATCAGTTTTTAGTTTCCAATTTTCTGGTAGGTATGTTTTCTCCATTTGTGTATTTGTTGAAAATTAAGGTTATTAATTCCATCAAGTTTGCAGTTCCATTTTTTTTAAGTTCCGCTGGAATTCCTTCTGGACACTCTTTTTTTTTAAATGATTTTAACATTCTCTCAACAAATTCATCATTTAATTCTACCTCTTGTCCATTTCAATTGTTGTGCTTAGATGATGTATTTATATACCAATAATTTGAAGGTTTGTATTATTTATGTTATCACTTCTTAGATTTCGAATGAACCTCCAAACTTCTGAGGATATGTTCCCACCAAGGTGACATTCCACCTTCCTTACATGTCTGTTCCCAGCCTTCGTTCTCATTGTTTGTTAACATTTGTTTATATTTGGTTAACCCTTCGCGCTATTGGGTTTTATCGTATGTGTTTTGCGATTGCGACTTCAACCATTTATGATACATTTGTTGCTTTATTTGTTTCCGTTGTTCAAGTTCATCGCTCCAGATTATGTTGTTATTTTTATTAGTGTTTGTTATCTCTTCCATACTAATGCTTCACTGGCTGCTTCCTAAATCGCAAATGTTATTTTGTCGTATATTGTATGGGTGCTACCTATCAGGTCAATTTGATCAAGGTTTTGTTCCAGTCTATTCTGATATAGGGACCTGGTGCTGTCGTCGTATATCCCAGTTAGCTATACTTACAATTAATAAAAATATAAATTAAAAATCACCGCAATCTAAGTGAAATATTTGAAAAAAATGTGCGGGAAAACAAAATGGTAGAATAAGAAATAGAGATATCAGACAAATTAGAAAGCAGAAACCTATCACTGAGTACGATACACAGAAGCAAACGTTGTGGTTCAGACATATTAATAGAATTAAACCAGAAAAAACTACAAGGAAAATTTTAGAATTGGGAAGGTAAATTGTGAACCCAGAAGGAAATAGATACATCAGATCAAAGAAATAGAAAGGAAGAAACGGAAAAGTATTTAATAATTAGACCATGGTCAAAAATAGAAATGCATTAAAAAAATTGGTAAAGGAAGAAGCGGAATCCCAATCCCCCGCCTGAGATGGCAAAAGTATATAAGGAAGAGAAGAAGAAGAAGTATTGAAGAATGACCTGACACCAAATACATTAATCTCCGTATATGATACGAAGATTTATATTGTAGCGCAGAATACTATTGTTTGAGGTCAAGCATCTAAAAGTTGGATGACCTTAACTATTAGTTTAAAAAATTTGATACTTACAGTACTTCATTAATCAGTTTCATGCGATCTGAGCCAGGATGTTTATTTTCGTAAAAGTCGGGTATCAAATCTCGAACAGTATAATACATATCTAATGTTCTTTTGGTTTTTTCAGTACTAAATTTACAATTTGTTAAAAAATATTCAATCGTGTTATCACCTAAAAAATACGAAAAATTCTTGAAAATGAAAAATAAAAAATAAAAAATAGTATTAAGAAAAATATCCACTCTAGTAGTAATTTAAAGCTTTTACGTTTTTTTTTTCTAAATATTTATATTCTAATACACTTTTATCTAGTGTTTTTCAACTGGCTTCGAATTTTCTGGTGACCATGTTTATGATGTTATCAGTCAAATCTTGCTTGGTACTTAACGATTTTGCCACATTTGTAGAAAAATACGTGAGAACTTATTTAGGGCAGTCAATGAGAGCAAGAACAGATTATTACCTCCGAATTCTATCCTACTGCATGGATTTTATATGAAATTTTAGGAATAGCTCGAAAATATCTCCTTATTCAGAGTCTACCCTATGCCGATGTGTGCTTTTGTCTTGGTTGCAAAAAAAATAGCAAAATTCCAATCAAAAATTAGGTTGGAGAAAATGTAATCTCAAAGCTAAAAATCGGTATACGTTAAAAAAATGCATTTTCTCGGCTTCCCATGAAGCATTTTTCTTCATTATTTTTTTGTTCTCAAGTAACTCGAGTAGAGCCATCTAACTAACGCATTATTAAATGTCAAACTTGCTTTTGTTTTGTTATAATAGATTTATTTATTTATTAGAAAAGAAAACTACATATTTTTCCAGTTGTAGACTTTTTCTAGAGAAACTTACTACAAGTGTACCTTTTAACATTAAAAACACAAATATTCTCATTTGAAAGCTGTAGAATTATTTAAACAATATTTATTTAAACAAATTGAAAATTTTTGTAATAATAAATAAATTAATTTATTATAAAAAAACAAAAGCAATTTTGACATTTAATAGTGCATTAGTTAGATCGCTCTACTCGAGTTACTTGGGAACAAAAAAAGAATGAAGAAAATTGCTCCATGGGAAGCCAAAAAAATGCTTTTTTAACGTATACCGATTTTGAACTTTGAGATTACATTTTCTCCAACCTAGTTTTTGATTGGAATTTTGCTATTTTTGGCAATTTTCACTCGTAATATCGTGGAAAAGGAGGACAAAAATAAAAAGGTGATGGTTCGAAAATTATGATCCTATTGTTTATATCTTTGTCGTAAATGCCGGTTAACTTTGACCGGTTGTATTTCAGGAACCACTCGTCACAATTAAACGTTTTTTCTTTTAAAAGAAGTGTCCTGTCGATTTTTTTCCAATACCGTTTTCATGATTTAGTTTAATATAAGCCAAAAAATTGTTTATAATTTTAAAATATTTCTGGGGCCGCTTAAATACTGCCCTACTTTAACAAAACATAGTAACTCGAGTTACTAGGTTTTAAAAAATTACATGATTTTTGAAATCCCCGTTAAAAATTACGTATTATATATTTTTTTTACATTTTACCTTCTACAGGCTAACCCAATCAGCTGATCTCTTTTTTTAGTAAGTCGATGAATAGCATAGATATCCTAGAGAAGAACATAGCAAATAAAGTTACTACCTCGCTCTTCTTTATTTTACTAAGATCTGCATTATGTAAAAACTAGTATTTTAAGTTACTAGGTTTTGGAAAATTATTTCGTCAAAATTTATAATATATTGGCGCCAGTGGTTTGAAGATACTAGCTTTTAAATAATTATTTTGACCTAAAAATTTTGGCGCAGGAACTTGTCAGAAGACAGCAACTTTCAGTTACTAGTTTATACAACGTTTATTTCCACCATTTCAACGACCACTGATAGTAGCATATCAATATGCTAGGTTTTACACATTTCATTTTCTCTTGAGTTTGCTGCATAACTAACAGAGCTCAGTAGTTAATCAACGAGAACAGACGTGTTTTGTTTGGGTTCGGTAGTTAAAAATTAAAGTAAAATGGATAATTCTAATTATCTTTCAAATAGGAGTAAATTATTAGTGTCATTGTGTGTTAAAAGGTAAGCGCCATGATTTACTATAATTTTTCTATCCATTAGAATCTGTGATAGTGGTGAAATAGAAAGTAAATTTTTTTTTATTTGTTTCAAAATCGATTAAAGCATAGGTCATTTTCTACTTGAGTGTGCAGGGCATAGAGAGAAAACATGGGTGAAATACTGGGTGTCCAGATTAAAATGAGGTACATGGGGGTAAAAAGAGAAATCGAAAACAGGGTTATAGAGTCGGATAAATGGGAAAAAAGTTGCGAACCTACTTTAATGCGTGACCAACCGTAATTTGTTCGTTGCTTTTTGCGATTTAAAATTGGTATCTCTACGGATATACAGGGTGAAAATATGAAAATGTGCATGTTCAAAAACCACAATATTTTCTTTATTATAGAAGCTAAGATCATCAAATTCTCAGGGCATGGGTAAAAGGAAGCGGCGATAATAGAAATGGCGTCAAAACATTGTAGGCCTACGATGTTGCGCTAGGCCGTACCTATTGATTTTTTATTAACACACGGGTGAATTGCTTTTTGTAAACATTTTAAAAACGTAAATTCAACATTAATTCAATATGGAAACCATAATAAAAACAAGAGTTGAATTAAAATAAAATAAACCTATAGTTTTGGGCACACAAATGCGCAACTTTTCTGCCACTAAACGAGCTGTTAGTAAGGTGGTTGTTAGGTATAGTGATAAAATTATCGAATTTTAAGACGTCACTAAACTTGTGTGAGATATTCACTATTATCATGGTATATCATTTAAATGTGAGTGTATAAAGAAAAATTGCACATTTAAAAAGGATTGTATTTGTTTTTAGAGGACGTTCTGAGGACAATAATTTAAAAGAGCCTTTAGACCCAGTTCCCGGCACTTCAAAGAATGTCCATTCAGGGATCAATTATTTGAGAAATTTCCGCAAGATAATATTCTACGAAATGTACCCGAAGAACCCTCTGATTTTGACGACTCAGATGCGGATCTTGATTATGAACCTGAGAACGAAAATAAAAGGCATAAGACATATTTTAATTTGCAAAATGTATTTGATTCGCATGAAACTGGTTTTGTAAGTTTGAGTACAAAACTGGATCTTACCAAGGCTCAAGATTTTGCACCTGCCAAGGACTCTTCGAAGAATATCCAAGAAAATGTCTGCAATAGCCCGGTTTTAGAGGAAGCAAGTACTAAAAAAGAAGCTGACATACTCTCTGTTTGTACACAAGTGACTGAAGATATGTTAGATAAAGTTTGTGCAACCAAAGACAAATATAAGAAGAAAAGCATCATAGATCAAATTCAGAAACATCCTTTATTACCTCCCTGTAATAACAAATGCCGCAGGGTCTGTTAAAAAAACTGATCTGCTCGAAAGAGATAAAATAAGAGTTGCTTTTTGGACAATGACTTTTGGTGAACGACGGCTATTTCTAGACTCACATGTTAAACAGTCGAATGTAAAAACCAGAATGCAGGAGGCTTTATCATCAAAAAGAATGAATAGATGGTTGTAAGAAACGTAAAAACAACAATATTCCATTACTTGATAAAATTAAACAAGTTCAGTTTCGTAAAGGTTCCAAAAACCTTTTTTATAAGAATAAAATGTCCAATGAGGTATATATCGAATCAGATTTTCTAAAGACAAAATTTGAACCAAATATGCCATCCGCTCCACGTTCGGAATGTATAGGGATAAACACGGATAAAAAAGAGAAGATTTTAAAAACGCTCTGCCCACTGTTTAGTGATGAAAGAAAAAAATTATTCTGGACATATTTACCATCAAACAATAATTCTCGTGATTTATGTACAGTATCCGAGGTCTAGTATATAAGTTTAGTATTTATATAATATATTTATATTTTTTACATATTTCATATATTTATTATTATGTTGGATATATTAATGTATAAGCTACATGTTTAAGTTTATTGTTTATTGTCAATGATAAGCGCACATACTTTTCATTAAAACTTTAGAAACATCTTAAGTTGTATTTCAGTTTATTTAAAAAAAATAAATTTTATAATAAAATAATTTTTTCGTTTTATTTCATCGACTTACTATATTTTTGTTATGTTCGTGTAAAACTCCCTTAACCATGAATGTAGGTTGGTACTACTATCATCTGAACGACAGCTGTCAGATACTGAATACGGCGATAGAAAATGGAAACCATGTGCATAATTCTTTAAAATAAAGTATTTTACATCGAGTATTATTTCATTACAAATACTTACGTCCTTTAAGTACAAAGGACTTGACATTTGGCGACGAGGATAATGGATACAAATATTACAGACACTACATCAACTACAACGCTTCCAACTACAGCCGGTACAAACACGAGTTCCTCGACTACAACTGCGATAGTTGCACCTGCTACAGCTCCAGTAATATCTACACAAGTTTCTACATTCCAGTTTTCCGTTGAACCTTTTAACCAGACAGCTACAAAATGGTCCAGGTGGGTAAAACGGCTGGAAGGAGCATACAAAGTTTTTAAAATTCCAGAGGAAATGAAATTGCCCTATTTACTACATTACATGGGGTCGGAAGCATACGATACACTGTGTGATAAACTAGCTCCAGAGGTCCCTGAAGACAAGTCATATGAGGATACAGTTAAGTTAATGGATAATTTTTACAACCCTGCACCACTTGAAATTGCTGAAATATTTAGGTTTCAATCAAAAAGACAAGCAGAAGGCGAAAGTATACAAGAATACCTACATTCTCTACAGAAACTTGCCATAAACTGCAACTTTTCCACATATTTAAAAAGTGCTATACGAAATCAGTTTGTTTTTGGTTTACAGTCAAAGAGGATTCAAGCCAGACTATTAGAAACAAAGGGATTGGACTTGGACCGAGCCGTAGAAATTGCAGCAAGCATGGAAACTTCAGAAAAGGATAGTAATCAATTTTCTCACAACAATAATTACAATCAGGCTAGTATATGTTTTAAATGCGAAAGCAAAAAGTTCTCATAAAAATACAAACACTAGTAAATTTAATGATAATAATACAGTAAATAATCATAGTAGCTCTCCTAATAATACTTCTACAATGTCAAATAACCCTAATAGGGCTTGTTATAGATGCGGAGACACCTCGCATTTAGCCGATAAATGTAATAGAAAGCATTTAATCTGTAACTTTTGTAAAAACGTCGGACACATTCAAAAAGTTTGTTTAAAGGCACAACAAAATTCACACAGGCAAGTAAATTCAGTAAACTCTGCTCAATAGGTCTTAGAAGGAAATGCTGGAAATTGCAAAGATAAATTTTTTATAAATTTAAAAGTGAATGGTAATATTTTAAATTTTGAAATTGATTCTGGCGCTGCTGTTACAATCATAAATAAAAATATATTTGAAAAATATTTTCCTGCATTACAATTACAAAAATCGGATGTTAAATTAACTACATACTGCAAAAATAATTTGAATGTTTTAGGTTTAGTTTCAGTGGAGGTTGAGCACCAGGAATTAAAGCACACTCTAAAGTTGTATGTGGTGGATGGTGATGGCTACTCACTGGTTGGTCGAGAGTGGATACATGCTCTGGAAATCAATTTACATCAGGTAAATACAATTCTACATGAAAATTTTGAAATTGCAACTTTGTTAGATAAATATAAACATTTATTTGAAAAGTCAGTTGGTGAAATAAAAGGGTTAGAGGCTGAAATTTATCTAAAACCTGGTACTAAAGCAAAATTTTGTAAGGCCCGTCCTGTAGCTTTTGCATTACGCCCTAAAGTTGAGGCAGAATTAGAGTCCTTAGTAAATCAGGGAGTCTTAAAGAAAGTAGCATTTTCGGACTGGGCAACTCCTATTGTTCCTGTAGTTAAACAAAATGGGGACATACGCATTTGTGGTGATTTTAAAATCACATTAAACCCTTGCATTGAAGTGGATGAATACCCTTTACCTACACCAGATGACCTACTTTCCCAATTAGCAGGTGGGGACAAAGAGTAGTTATACCTACTAAATTGAGAAATAAAATTTTGACAGAATTACATACTGCACATTTTGGAATAGTTAGAATGAAATCTTTAGCTCGTAGTTATTGCTGGTGGCCTCACATAGACCAGGATATTGAGTCACTTTGTAAAAATTGTTTAGAGTGCAATAAGCACAAGAACAACCCAATTAAAGATAATTCTCATATATGGGAACCACCAAAATTTTGTTTTGAACGAGTGCATGCTGATTACGCTGGACCTTTCAATGGAGGTTATTATTTTATATTGGTAGATTCCTTCAGTAAATGGCCTGAAATTCATTTTACAAAAAATACTACTACAAAAACTACTATTGAAATTTGCCGAAAAATTTTTACAACTTTTGGTATTCCTAAAGTTTTTGTTACAGACAATGGTAGACAATTTGACTCTCATGAGTTTAGAACTTTTATGAAAGATAATGGAATTACACAAAAATTTACTGCACCCTACCATCCTGCAACTAATGGACAGGGAGAGAGATATGTCCAAATACTGAAAAAATGTTTAAGGGCTATGCGAAGTGAGGGAAATGACAGGGAGTTTGAATTATGTAAGCTACTTATGCAATACCGCAGAAGCCCACATACAGGTAAAAGTCCCTCAGAACTTATGTTAGGAAGACAAATAAGGAATAGATTAGATTTACTTAAACCTTCATGTAGTGATAGAGTTACCTATACTGATATGAGTCTAAGAAACTTTGATATAGGAACTAGGGTTTCCGTGAGGGATTATTTTCATTCTAAATGGCAATTTGGCATTATTGTATTCAGATTAGGGTTATTGCATTATTTAATTCAGTTAGATGATGGTAGAACATGGAAACGTCATGTAGACCAAATACGGCAAATTGGGGAATATACTCCATCTCAAAATAATCCAACATGTTACATTCCGGATACCATTACTCACAATTTGATTCCGAGGGAGGCATCAATTCCAGAGCACAGTGTCTCACCACCACCTACCGACGTGATTACTGATGAATCCGAAATTTCAAACAATATGGAAAGTTCGAATAGTGTACCTGGGGCTCAAACTGAAACTGAGGAACCCATTTTAAGGCGTTCCACTAGAGTAAGGAAACCTGTTACCAGACTGAATTTGTAAGTACTTTTACTTCTAGTTAACTTTTGTAATTCATGGTCAAGGGAGGAGGTGTTATGTTCGTGTAAAACTCCCTTAACCATGAATGTAGGTTGGTACTACTATCATCTGAACGACAGCTGTCAGATACTGAATACGGCGATAGAAAATGGAAACCATGTGCATAATTCTTTAAAATAAAGTATTTTACATCGAGTATTATTTCATTACAAATACTTACGTCCTTTAAGTACAAAGGACTTGACAATTTTGTTTCAGTTTCAGTGAACATAATTGTCAGTTGAGATGCCTAAGCATAAACTAGCAACTAAAAATACTATATTTTACGATTTGCTTAATTCTAAAAAAAAACACAATCTTAGCCGCAGCAAAACATAGTAAGTAAGATTTAGTTATAAAGGACTAGCATAGGTTACTTTTTTCTTATTTTATCGAAATTTTCGCTAAAAAGTATATAGATTTCCATCATTAGTCTTGTTTCAGCTTTTATTAGAAATAAGGGCAATCCAATTTTACAAAATCTGTTCTCCTGAATAATTGTCTAAATCATAGTTACTAGGTTTTGCCAAAGTACGGCAAAATAGTCCAATCTCAATTCTGTGAAATGCATTTGATAGGTAGAGTGTCTTTTTATACACAAATCATAGTTATTCTTATGTATCGTAATTATTGTGGTTATTATAGCGACCATAAATTTTTAATTAAGAATTCAATTATTGCTAATCTGTTCATTCAATTTCCATCGGATTCTGGAATTATAGTCTATACGAAAAGAGCGTTTCATTACTAAGTTATTTAATTATTGATAAACAATTACTTATTTAAAACTTTAGTTGAAAATTAAAGATTTTCTTGGAGAAACCCGCAGTTTCCAGGGAAAATTTTCATCGAAGTACATCGGCAAAAACACATCTCTATGCAGAATTTAATTACGGTGAATTTTTATTTGGGTGTTTTTGGTGTAAATTTTTGGAGTTATAGAGAAAAAATTAAAAAAAAATACGATTTTCGTGCGCCATTTTGTTTATAAAAAAAGTAGCACACTATCTGCGGACTTTGCATATATATGTTATTAATACAATTGTATATACAATTGATGATTGTATATACAATCATCAGATTCGATTCTAGCAATAAAATTGCTGATAAATAACTTTTCCGAAAAATGGCGTATCCTCCGATAACCTGCCCAGACTATATAGAGACTTTGGAGTGGCCATCAAGATTAGCTAATTTGGCATCCATTAGAACATGTAGGTCGACACCTAAATCGATTGCCACGTCCTCCAGCAAAATTAGAAAAGAAAACCTGTGCCATGCAATAAGAACAATCTGGATAAGTATTCTGCAATATGATCCCAAGAAGCAATTGGACGTAATATTACGACGTCTTAACGTTGGACTAAATGCCCCAACGTTAATACGCGACGTTGCGACGACGGTCAGAAAACCGCTATTTGCACCTAAGTGGGAAATAGAAATACGGGTTGCCTCGACGTCCCCCTCTCGACTTCTCAGCTCGAGATATTTTATCGTCAAATTACGTTAGTTTTTAGGACTTTTGTCTTGTAAAGTAATAGTATAAAATTCTCTACCACATAAGTACGGCCGACACACTTCATTTTTACCAAATAGGTTAATAATCTTGGAGGATATTAAATCATCAGAAACTAAGATGCGTGACGGATTATGATACTTATATAAGTAGGTTCCTACTCTATTCAGAATATAACCTAAGTGACTTGTATTATTATTTTATTAATCATCTGCCTCATTGCATAATGCGGTCGAAAATTTACAAACGCAAGGAAGTGTACTGTTAAACTAGATATAAAAACTCTCGACTTCTCAGCTCGAGATATTTTATCGTCAAATTACGTTAGTTTTTAGGACTTTTGTCTTGTAAAGTAATAGTATAAAATTCTCTACCACATAAGTACGGCCGACACACTTCATTTTTACCAAATAGGTTAATAATCTTGGAGGATATTAAATCATCAGAAACTAAGATGCGTGACGGACTAATGATACTTATTTAAGTAGGTTCCTACTCTATTCAGAATATAACCTAAGTGACTTGTATTATTATTTTATTAATCATCTGCCTCATTGCATAATGCGGTCGAAAATTTACAAACGCAAGGAAGTGTACTGTTAAACTAGATATAAAAATTGCTAAAAACTGAAAGCGGCTCAGAAATTTACAGGTTAAATCGAACAAAACGGTAAAAATAGAAATAACCATCGTAATTAAAAAACATATTATTATGTCTAGACCCATACAAAATTATCCTTGATTTTTATATAAACAAAATTCGTTAATTAAAATCAAATATTCATTAAAATCTAGCAAAAATTTGCCAAACATTATGTTTCAAAAAATGGATGAACCATGGCGATTGTTCATTAATGGCGGATATGACTCGCGACCTAAATTGCACTACATTTTAACTGATTTGGACAAGGACAACCCCTGCCGACCTTTAGTATAACCTATTTTTACCTTGCACACCTCGAATTTACCTATTGGTATACCTAATACGTCCTAAAGTAAGCGCAAACTTACTTAAAAATTAGCTCTTCAGGTTCTGTATGTGCCATTTTCAAAAGTTTAGCTTTTTGTCTGTAAAAAGATGTTGAATGTCTAAAAGCTTTTGATTTCTTGCATTTCCCCTTCATTTTGAGACATTGTTTTTCTCAAAGAACAACTATAATATATTTTTTTAAATATAGGTTTTTCATTCAATAAATTGTTATTGTTAATATACTGTTTATAGAAAAACTAGAAAAACCAAGTGTAAAAAAGTAAGGATATGTTATGCAATGTAATATCTGTCATATTATAGTCATATAAGTCAAGAGGAGTCAAGTCAGATAAGCCATAATCAGCAAATTTTTACGTCGTTTTGTAGTTGGAAACTAAACAATTAATTGTCGAAAATTTACTTTACGACGTTGGATAGTCGTCGACGTTTTTTAGTAAATTACAGGTATCTTATAAAAAAACTTTGACGTCAGGTTAACGTATACAACTTTACTTAAGTACTACGTTGTTATTACCTATGTTGTATTGTCGTTCTCACCTTCCCGCAAGGACACGCAGCAATCTACCATATACCTACTGAGAAAACACCCGACGTCTCCTGAACGTTGGGTTCGATACTAATAAATACTCTGTAATCCCCGACGTTGAGCAGTCGTTAAATATCTTCCAGTAAATTACATTGTAGTATATAGAGGTTATACCCGACGTCAGCTTAACGTTAAACTTTAACCTAATAATTAACGTTGGTATTCTCATTCTCAACGTTGGATTGTCGTTGTCGTCTTCCCCAAAAAATACGTCTACCATACTCGATAAAACACCAACGTCCTTGGTGTTTTGCAAAGTCCCAGACTTTGCAAAGTACAGCCGTTTGAGTTGACTCGAACTAGAAATAGTCAACCCCAACTGGATAATCAACTTAAACTGTAACATATACAGCATTATCTAAATCCGTGATTAAGGTAAGCATTACGATTTGTGGATCCGTCAGAAGAATTAAGCTGGAACATAAAGTTACTTATTTCCGTCTTTTGTTTTTTATCCGTTACCCTTTACCAGCCTACCAACTTTGTATTCATTGGAGAAATTGGTTGCAGATTCACCTTCCTCTAACCGTTTGTTAATATCGGGTTTATTTTTCATAAAAAAACAATACGCTCACGTTTAGGCATTTTTAATTGAGCTTTTACACGACAACTCGGGAGTGCGGATAAGCGGTGGTTCGGTTGATCGACGTTCGGATAATCGACGCTCTACTGTATTCGATATTTTCAGCTAGACGGTGCACCGCCTCATTACGGAATGCAAGTTCCTGAATTTCCAAATGACCACTTTAGTGATTGGATAGGGAGAAGAGACACAATTAAATGGCCCGCGCGTTCGCCAGATTTGACGCCCTGTGATGCCTTGTGGGGAGTACTTAAAGATAAAGTTTTTGCCAATTTGAAGTACTCCGTGCCAATTTGGAAGTCTGTAGAAAGACTTGTTTCACTGTGTATAAGCGTTGCCAAAAGTTTCCAGGTAAAATGTAAAGCATGCACTTCTTTGTAACTACTTATTTATAATAAACAATAAACGTTTTTTACTTCAGTTATTTTTGCTTTTTGAAGTTATACTTCTTGGCGCGCGATATGAGGGTGAATTTTTATATGTTAAAACCTACGATCCGGGCGCATGCGCATTATAACTTTGTTCTGATTGGATGTTCAAATGACATGTCAAAAATTATCCAATATGGCAACTGTAGCGCACCTGTGGTTTGGACGGTTGACGGTTTGGTTATGTATGGTTGTTACGTTTTAAAATTTGTGGGAAGAGAAACAACAAACGAAGGTTAGTTAATAGTTATACTGCCTTTTTAAATAGTTTTCATATTATATTTTTGAAGTTATACTTCAAAATGTTTTAATTTATGTATGTATCAGTCTAGAAAAGGTGTGGAAAGAATATTTTAGTGTTTTTAAATATATTTTTCTACAAACATGTTAAAAATGCAATTTTTAGGACTCCATAGGAGCGTTAAAAATGCTACTTTAAGGCACTAGTGCTTTAAAATTTTTAAGGCACTGCAGTTAAAAGTGAATTGTCAAATTGTGAAACGTCAAAATATTTATATTTCATTTATTAACATTAATATTAATACTACAACTTGTGCAATTTGAAAAAGGTGGTTTAAAAGGTTTTTTATTAGAATTTTGTGTCTTTGGATTTGTCTTCTTTGGGCGTAAAATAATAAAACATCTATTTTTATATTTCACTTGTCACCGTGATGTATAATTATGTATATCTGAAAGATAAGTAGCATGCGGCTTGATGGCCTTGTTGGTAGAGCATTGGACCAGAGATCAAAAAATCGCGAGATTGCGGGTTCAAATCCCGGACGATTCATACTTTTTTCTTTTTTTTAATATTTGGCATTGTTAAGTTTTGGTCCATTTTTGGTAATTATTGTTAATTTTTTGTATTGTAACTGTTAAGTAGGCATATTTATTTCGTTGAAATTATTTTATAATAGAAGTATACCTCCTTACGTGCGTACAAAGTACACACACATTCTTTATTGATATACAAAACGGCTAACTGACTTTTGGTCCACCTGGTATATAAAATTACTTACATGGTATTTCGGGTAAATGCTTTTGAGTTTTAATCCAATTTCTTATTATGCCAATTTCAATTTCCATCTGAGCATCGCTTTTCTTCCAATGCTCTCTAATTTTCCGTCGATCCGTTTTTAAAAGGTCTTTAGTTGTTAGCATTTTCAGGCTAAAAATAAAAAATAGTAAATTTTATTATATGCAATTCTACTATAAAAACAGTAAGCTTAAGGACTCATACTCGAAAATATTTCTTCGCTTAGTAAATTTACAATCAAAATGTATGATAGGGGAGCAAAGTATGCTAAATGTGCAGTCACTCGAGCGTTTTGGGGACCTATTGGGTTGTGAAGAGTAGATCCTAAAACCAAAAAAAGTTAAGTAAAGTTTTCCATTTTAGTGGGCGCTTGCCATTTTTTAATTTATTTTTCCATTTTCAACAATCGTTTTTTCCGATTATAACGCCATCTATCCATATTTCGAAAAAATGTTTCGAATAAAAGTTACTTATTTTTACGTAAGGAATCCAAACCTGCAATAAAAAATGAGGGCTCCTTTTTAAGATTTTAAAGTAACCCCCCACCCCACATCCGCGTGGGGTCGTGTTTGGTGCCATTCGATAGATTTTAAAAAAATATTGAATAAGTATATTTTACAGTTTTTCGATCTGATGTTCCTTTCGCGAAAGATCGTGGGATTCGTATTTAAAATATTAAATTTATCCTCCACTCCTCTCCGTGGGAAGTCGTGTTAGGTATCATTTGATAGATTTTTAAAAAATATTGAGCATATATTTTTTAGTTTTTCGATCTGTCATTCATTTCGCGAAATATTCGCTTTTTTCTTGTGAAACTTTGGGACTCACCCATTTCCTTACGCCCGGCTCAAATCGTCAGATTTTTTAAATATACACTCTTTTGCATGTACTAAACTTACCTTATCTTAATCTGACAATTTCGAATTTTTTTAAGGATATATTTTTTATTTCGGGCCCCCCTTAACGAACTCCCCTGTGTTAAGAGCCAATATATGGTAGAGGTACATCTGCAGGGTAACAGGTTTATCCCCATATGATAATCTGACGCGCTCGAGTAACTGCAAAAATCCCCGCTTGGGCTCCCCTACCAGTAGTAGATATAACAAACAAACCAAGACACGGTAAATGCAACTAGGAGCACTCCCGAATCATAATTTACAATGTATATACATTGTAAATCCCAAATCATGGGAGTGCTCCTAGTAGCATTTAACGTGTCTTGGTTTGTTTATTTCTACTGCATCTTGATTGTAAATTTAGTATAAGTTATTCGCATCAATCCGGTACAATAGAATATCCATTATTGTTTTCGATAAGGTTAATTTATAGGAAAATGCATAAATATGACTATACTAGACCAACATATGCTTAAAAAGCTTAAATCTGAATGATTATGTTTCGTGTACTTCTCCAAGCAAGAATAATGGCTAAGTTTATGTCAATGGATAAACATCAAAACTTTTGTAAAACTTTTTTTAATTCGATTGTTAATAATTGAAGACGTCTCAAAATTTAAACTAATATTATAACAACAGTTTAGAAGATTTCAGATTTTGTACTTAAGCGATCTGCTTTGAGTGCTTACAAAGTCCTACTTATCTTCAGGCTCCAAAAAAATTTCTGAAACTCACACTTTGAGATGATATTGTTATTTAGAAGTGAAACCTTAGAAGAACAAAGTCAGTTTTTACCGTCCCATTGAGAAAGTTATAGAAAAAAAAGTGAGAAGATATGGTTCAGTTTAATATGTAGAGCTTTGAGCTTTTGAGAGGAATCTGTGGATTATGCGTTGAACAACTGTATGATTTAAATTATTCATAGTACGATAAGGAGATTGCAAATTACTAGTAACTGACAGAGTTTTTTGTTACTAGTTAAAAACTATGCAAGAGTGACTGATATGTTTCGTAACACTGACTACAAATGGTTTGACAGGTAAAATTTGGTCCAATGGAGCCAATAGAGCCATCCAAGACAGCGAATATCTACTCCAAATTTATAGTGGCTTCGATCATAATATACAAATACGATATTTCACGTTTAGAGAAAAACTATTAAGACAGCCTCATAAGCTTCATAAGCTTCCTTATAAGCCTTAAAAAATAAATCAAAAAAAGGATTTAAACAATGAACTAACAATGTAATTTCAAGCAAATACACCAGAAAAGGAAAAAAGAACGGAAGTAAAGAAGAAAATTAACAGTGGTATAAACAGACATGAAAAAGACAACAGAGACAGTAATCGTAGAAGGCAGAAGAGAAGCAAAGAAAGCATGGATTACAACCTAAATGATGTATAAAAATGTAAAAAAATAGCTGAGGTAACGAGAATAAATTTAAAAAGCAAAAATATTCAGCAACAGTATTCTTATAACCGGGATATTCTAATAACTTACTCAAATTTCTATTCCTTAAAGCGGGATATTGCAATAACAGGTATTATATTAAGTGAATTTGACTACAACAGGCAATGACAACATATCCAAAAGTAAGTTATTAGGCTGAATTCTCACAATTTTAAGACCAATTTCCACTCTTAGTCTTAGCTTGTTTCAATGCATATTCTCTTTGTCAGTGTCATATTTAAATTCTTTTGATGCATCGGTTCTTTCAGCGTCTTCAAAAAGTTGAGCTTTATATTCTGTCTATATCTGCATTTCTGGTTTAAATCTCTTATAAGTTCACCAAGAATACTACAGCTAAGAATAGAGACGCAAAAATGTAGATATAATATTTCTTCAGGTCCCCAGATTATGTTGTGATAAAAAAAATACAGGGGTAGGACAAAACAAAATTATTGTAAATATTAGACGTAAAATATCTATGTAACGGTTTCAATGAAATATATCTACGACAGCTGGAATATACCAAACCAACAGATTCAGTAAACCTTCATTGCAAAATTCAAAAAACACAGAAACATTGCTGTCAATCCTACACACTGATAAAGAGTTGTATTATAAAGACATGCCTTCGAATACTCCATAAAAGACTTCAAAAAAATATCATGGTACCAAACAACGTAATATAAATAAAAAAAGGTGTCCAACAGGGATGTATAATGTTCCCTTTGGTTTTTATTTGTAGGAGGCATATTATCAAACTTTAAATAAAGTAATAGAATACCAAAAAAATAATCTATATTTCGTCGATGACACATCCTTAATGACGGATTAGATACAGGAAGTCCAAGATCGTTTAACCACAATAAATCGGTAAATATAGCATCCTAAAGATTAATAGAAGTAAAACCAAATCGATTATTATAAGTGAGAGGTTTCAAATCAAACATGTTAAATAATTCGACTACCTTTATAGAGAATGACAAATGAACTTAAACAAAAAGTAAAAAACCGATTTTGCAATAGCGAGAACTACATTTCTCGAAGCAACCAAATCACGATGCTAAAGACAGACTTTTATTAATGCTACCAAAGAATACCCCAACCAACGTTGGTTGGAGTATCCTTTGATGCTACGTACAAATAATGTCTTGGAGGTTACGTACTGCGCTGAAACACGGTCGACGAAACTCGGATCGTTAAGATTTTGAAGGGGTGAAAAATGAATAGAGTCGAACCCGCTTATTAGAGTACCGGTTATGGGAATATCCCGGTTTATGGAATATAAATTCGAGGTCCCGAAACGTTTCCATTCACTCCTTAATAAATTTATCCGTTTATTGGAATACGTATTAATAAAACAAGACCGCTTATTAGAATATTATTCAGGTCAACGAATAAATTTTTACCTATAATTTCGAATATTCTAAAAATTTAAATTATGTCTTATTATGGTTTCTCGCCAAGGGCTTCGAAGGCCTGTAGTGCTGTTTTATTTATATTATTTGGGTTTGTCAGATAGGTAATAAATATTTTATTGCGTTGTCATGAGTACCAATTCAATCGTTTACCGACAAATTCAGTCGTAAAATAATTTCCTTTGTCTACAAACTATACATATTGCCATGCACTCTCTTGCTTGTTATAAAATTTTTAAGAAACAGTTCGCCCATCCTAATCGCTTGTAAAGTTATAAAACGTTTCCGGGATGGCCAAACCATTGTAAATTTTTCTAACTTTTATAATAATTCAGAGCAACAAAACTGACTAGTATTTTATATAACAAGAAAACAAGCTACAATCACCGATTATTTTTCAAGACTAAATAAGTAATTTCCTTATTAAGTATGTTATGTAGTTTAATACGAAAATATCTCATTTCATATATTGCATACACTTCATATTAATTACTCTATGCCTCCACATAATATAATGTAATTTGGTTTTTTAATTAATACGTTACGCTATTGTATTATTGACATAAAAAGACCTAAAACCATATACATATACATATTAACATAGTATGTATTATTATAACGTACATTCGGTACACTTATTAGAGCTAGCCACCAATGATCGGTTATTAGAATATCCTGGTTATAAGAATATTTTTGCTTGGCAAGAAGGCTATTCCAATAAGCGGGTTCGACTGTACTAATTACGAAACACGCTCACTATACATCACAAGGAAGTGATGTATGTGAGAAACGTGGAAACGACATTAAAGAAAACAGAGGAAGACGCACTTCAAATAATCAAGTAAAAGAGCAGATAAATGTATATGCTACAGTTCAAGTTGATTATCGAGTTGCAGTTGACTATTTCTAGTTAGAGTCCACTCAAAGGGATGTTTTTAGTAAAATTTGATTTCTACTATAAAGTGGTGGTTTTTATTCAACATTTCCAAATATTTTCAGCCGTCTCCAAAGTCCGAATAGCTAAGATGATTGCCGACCTCCGTCGCGGAGATGGCACTTGAAGAAGGAGATCCCGGAACAGTCAACTTAAAATAGTAAGAGTTAATTCTCTTTTTTCCGCGATCTACTTTCATTAACCCTTAAGTACTAACACCCCGTCTCTCAGACGGCATCGCTTGTCGAAAGTGGGATATTTCCCTTTCTAGAAAATTTTGAAGGTCACCCGTTTATGACTTTTCAAGTTGGATTGTTCTTTAGTAGTATTGAATTCGGCAATTTGCTGCAGGTTGTTATTCGAAAGATATTTAGGCTCAAAGTGTGATTTCCGTCTAATAGACGGGGTGTTAGTGTTTGTGCCCAGTTTGTCATTACACATAATGTGCCCCAGTTCGTCAAAAATCATCAAATAAGGGAATAAAGACCCTGAGGAAACTCTTTTGAAATGGTTTGATGAGGTAGAAGCCGACCTAAGCGAAGTGGAATCAATTTGTGATGAAAATGTTTTCACTGACTACCATTGCTACACTGTACTAACTATAGTACCTGTCAGTTTTTTTTTGTTTTAACATTTTTTAAAAACCTTTTTATTTTCATTTTTCTTACTCTTTGTTTAACTTGATTATAAATTTTTATTAAGATTCTATAATTTGTTTCATTTTTATCACACTTTTTTTCAGGAGTAAAAAGGTACACAAACAATCCTTCCATTCTTGTTATAATGTTTTTTATTTTAATAAGTACATAAAAACTAGATTAATTACTGTGTTTTTTAGGTAATCAATACTTTCAGTAAGTCATTGAGATATTTTTTTGCATTAATATATTTAACAAAAACAAAAATTACCACTAAAATGTTAAACCCGTCTGTCAGGCGGTTAGTTAGTGTTTACGCCATTACTTTAAGATGTTAGTACTTAAGGGTTAACAAGGGTTAAAACTAGTAAAAGTTGAATTAAATTTTCGAATCAACTCTTACTGCTCGTTTTAGTTTAAGTTGACTCAAACTAGGTATAGTTAACTCTAACCACTGAGAATCAACTTAAACTGTAACATATGTATAAACCTGTTAGCTGTAGATTTATTTCTAATTTAAAGAAGAATAAATTTACTCATTTTGACAATGCTCATGTTGAAAAATTTTATATCTTGGATCATTGCAGATTGCAAAAACTACAATTGAAAATATTGTATTGCATCATTAATTTATACTATTTCCGTCGACTAAAAAGTGCCTATGAAGACAATAGCATTGCGACCATTTCACTATAATATATATACTCTGGGCTAATTAGCAAAATACAAGGAAAAGTTATTTACCAGCAATTTTATTGCTAGAATCGAATCTTATGATTGTATATATTAATAATATAGGTATGTAAAGTCCGCAGATGGTGTGCTACTTTTTTGATAAACAAAATGTCGCCCGAAAATCGTATTTTTTTTCAATTTTTTGCTCAATAACTCCAAAGATTTTAACTGTACACCAAAAACACCCAAATAAAAATTCACCGTAATTAAATTTGCATAGATACGGGTTTTTCCCGATTTACTTCGACAAAAATTTTCCCGGGAAAATTCGGGTTTTTCCAACAAAACCTTGTTGGCTTATAAACAAATAGAATATCTCGGGAAATGTTAAGTAAATTAAATTAAATCATGAAAACGGTATTGGAAAAAAAGGGGCGGGATGCTTCTTTAAAAAGAAAAACTTTTAATTGTGATGAGTGTTTCCTGAGATACAACCGGTCAAAATTGACCGACATTAACGGCAAAGATATAAACAATAGGATCATAATTTTCGAACAATCACATTTTTATTTCGGTCCTCTTTCTCCACACCAATTTCTATATCTTTAAAATACTCACAACATATATTATTGTAATGAAAACTATCGATATTACGAGTGAAAATTGCCAAAAATGGCAAAATTCCAATCAAAAATTAGGTTGGAGAAAATGTAATCTCAAAGTTCAAAATCGGTATACGTTAAAAAAAAATGCATTTTCTCGGCTTCCCGTGGAGAAATTTTCTTCATTCTTTTTTTGTTCGAGTTACTTAACTCGAGTAGGGCCATGTAACGAACGCATTATTAAATGTCAAACTTGCTTTTGTTTTGTTAATAGATCAATTTATTTTATAAGAAAAGAAAACTACACATTTTTCTAGTTATAGACTTTAAAAAAAAATAATTACAGGTGTATCTTTTAACATTAAAAACACAAATATTCTCATTTTAAAGTTGTATAATTATTTAAACAATCTTTATTTAAACAAATTAAAAAATTTTGTAATAATAAATAAATTAATTTATTATAACAAAACAAAAGCAATTTTAACATTTAATAATGCGTTAGTTAGATGGCTCTACTCGAGTTTCTTGGGAACAAAAAACGAATGAAGGAAATTGCTTCATGGGAAGCCAAGAAAATCCATTTTTTAACATATACTGATTTTGAACTTTGAGATTACATTTTCTCCAACCTAATTTTTGATTGAAATTTTGCTATTTTTGGCACTTTTCGCTCGTAATATCGATAGTCTTTTATTATAATAATATATGTTATGAGTATTTTAAATATATGAAAATTGGTGTGAAGAAAGAGGACTGAAATAAAAAGGTGATGGTTCGAAAATTATGATCCTATTGTTTATATCTTTGCCGTTAATGCCGGTCAACTTTGATCGGTTGTATCTCAGGACTCACTCATCACAATAATTAAAAGTTTTTTATTTAAAAGAAGCATCCTGCCCCTTTTTTCCGATGCCGTTTTCATGATTTTAATTTAAATTAACATTTCCCGAGATATTCTATTTGATTATAAGCCCAAAAATTGTTTATAATTTTAAAATATTCCTGAGGCCGCTTAAATAGTCCAATTTCAAATCTGTAAAGTAAATTTGATATGGGCCGGCGTAGCGCAGGTGGTAGTGTGCTTGCCTCGCATGCCGGTGGTCCGGAGTTCAAATCCTACCGCCGGCAAGAAAAACTAGACATTTTTAAAATGTCTATAGGCCCCAGGTCGACTCAGCCTGAATAAAAAAATGAGCACCTTGGGTAAAACCAGGGGTAATAATAGGCGGTTGAAGCGTAGCACTGGCCCTGTTACCTTCCTTGTATACCGTAGGCCCTAGATATAGCAGACTACCCTGCTATACTCCCAAAGCCGCGTGCGGTATAAAACGGGAGACTATTATTATAAATTTGATATACAAATTGTCTTTTTATACAAAAATTATAGTTGTTATTCTTATGTATCGTAATTATTGTGCTAATTATAGCGACCGAAAATTTTTATTTCACAATTAAATTTTTGTTAAATTGTTCATTTAATTTCCATCGGCTTCTGGAATTATAATCTATATGAAAAGAGCTTTGATATTACCAAGTTATTTAATTATTGATAAACAATTACCTATATAAAATTTTAGTTGCAAATTAAAGATTTTGTTGGAAAAACCCGCATTTTCCGGGGAAAAGCTTTGTCGAAGTAAATCGGGAAGAACACGTCTCTATGCATAATTTAATTACGGTGAATTTTTATTTGAGTGTTTTTGTGTAAAGTTAAAATCTTTGGAGTTATAGAGCAAAAATTGAAAAAATACGATTTTCGGGCGCCATTTTGTTTATAAAAAAAGTAGAACACTATCTGCGGACTTTGCATACCTATATTATTAATATATACAATCATAAGTCTCGATTTCAGCAATAAAATTGCTGGTAAATAACTTTTCCCAAAATTGGCCTATTCTCCGATAATCTGCCGAGGCCAATATTTTTTTGGTTTGTTTTCTGACCTTGGTTTGGAACAAGTATAATATTTTAATATAATTCAAATATCAAAGTTACACTTTGATATTTGAAAAATTTTAGGCGAAAAAGCAATAAAAATTTGTTTTATATTCGATGGTTACAGACAGAGACTGATTTTTAATTTATTCAATCCCAGCTAAACCAGCTACTGCCTGTTATTAAATACAAAGACATGTTACTTTTATGAACGCCCTAGACTCAGTACATTGAACAGATATAGTAGTCTAAGAGCTAGTGAACCCTCCGACTAACGGTCGTCCTGTAAGGCTAGAAATTTTTCTAGTGATAATTCATAACACACCAAGGCTAAAAACCATGACCTGGCAGGCCTCAGCGGTGCACGTGTATCTACCAGGTGAATCGAAAAGTGCAAATTTAGGGGGTAAAATAAACTTTCTCCTGTAAGGTTTAAATTTAAGTATGTGTGTGAGTAAGTCATTTAGAAGAAATGTGTACAATGACAGGCGATTCTGAACAGCATAAGACCTTGCCAGGCGAGGGGAAAGATTAGGGATGTTTCCTAAAATTATTCTTTTTGCATCGAACAAATCTTTTTAGGTTTTTTGAATCATTCCAAACAGAAAACGTTTTAATGATTTTTCTCTTAAGTTAATACTTTCTGTTATATAAGCGATTGAATATTTTGAAAATTGCGAAATCGGCCATTTTTAACCCTAAATCGGACATTTATCTAAAAATTTCAATGTTGCCAATGTAAGTAGATATTCTTTAAACATTGGTTGATGAAATCCTGAAGAGTTATTTGCAATAAAATATCGAAAACCCCTTTGTTGTTTTAATTGCTAATCAAGCGGGCGCGTCACTGTAGTATAAGTGAGGACGTTTGAGTTGGCATAAATTCATTATCTCGAGAATGGGCAAATTTCAAGAGAAATCCTCAGACAGGTCGATTTTTATTTTTGAATTAGGACTCTTTGGCATATATAATACTAGTGACGTCATCCATCTGGGCGTGATGACGTAATCGATGATTTTTTTAAATAAGAGTAGGGGTTGTGTGATAGCTCATTTGAAAGGTTATTTAATTCTCTATTCACTAATATAAACATTAACATAACTATTTATACAGGGTGTACAAAAAATTTTTTTTTATTAAATTAACGTTGATTAAATTTGACAAATAGAAGAACATTTTTTTTGTACACCCTGTATAAATAATTATGTTAATGTTTATATTAGTGAATAGAGAATTATACAACCTTTCAAATGAGCTATCACGCAACCCCTACTCTTATTTAAAAAAATCATCGATTACGTCATCACGCCCAGATGGATGACGTCACTAGTATTATATATCTGCCAGAAAGTCCTAATTCAAAAATAAAAATCGACATGTCTGAAGATTTCTCTTGAAATTTGCCCATTCTCGAGATAATGAATTTATGCAAACTCAAACGTCCTCACTTATACTACAGTGACGCGCCCGCTTGATTAGCAATTAAAGAAACAAAGGGGTTTTCGATATTTGATTGCAAATAATTCTTCGGGATTTCATCAATCAATGTTTAAAGAATTTCTACGTACCTTGGCAACATTGAAATTTTTAGATAAATGTCCGATTTAGGGTTAAAAATGGCCGATTTCGCAATTTTCAAAATTTTCAATCGCTTATATAACAAAAACTATTAACTTAAGAGAAAAATCACTAAAGACGTTCTCTGTTTGGAATGATTAAAAAAACCTTAAAAAAAATTTGTTCGATGCAAAAAGAATAATTTTAGGAAACACCCCTAATCTTTCCCCTCGCCTGGCAAGGTCTTATGCTGTTCAGAATCGCCTGTCATTGTACACATTTCTTCTAAATGACTTACTCAAACACATATTAAATTTAAACCTTACAGGAGAAAGTTTATTTTACCCCCTAAATTTGCATTTTTCGATTCACCTGGTAGATACACGTGCACCGCTGAGGCCTGCCAGGTCATGGTTTTTAGCCTTGGTGTGCTATGAATTATCACTAGAAAAATTTCTAGCCTTACAGGACGACCGTTAGTCGTATTAGATAGGTAGAGTACCTCTTTATATGTAAAAAAATTAGCCAACTTCTAAATGGTCTACTTTTTGTTCAGAAAGATTTTAAAAAAATTGAAGCTTTTTAAAAACATTTAGATTGCAAATTTATTATGCAAAATTTACTAGGTCGATTTTAATGAAATTTAGTACACGATTTAAGTATGTTACAAAGAATTTCCTAAGCGAATTACAAAGGTTCTAAGTGCCACCAATGTGGTTAAAAAATATTGAAAAACAACAGACTTATTTTGCCGCCTTATTCTGTATTTATTGCTATATTGCAGAAGAGGTAATACCTTAAGACATTTTTTACCAGTCGCATATCATACAAAATTCAATTATCTTTATTTTATTTCTCTACGACTTTGTTCCAAAACGAATCGTTTTAAAGTTATAAGCAAGGAAAGCAGAAAAAAATCGATGTTTTTCGAAATTTTTAAATATTTTAATTTTTTTAATAATGTTCCGGGCAATTTTTTTGAGAAGGAGCATAAGTCAATTATTATTACTGAAGGTCATAGTCGTAACCAGGATGATCCTAATGGGGGGGTTACAACTACCTGAAAGGGGGGGGTTACAAATACTGGAAGGTCTCTCAGGGCTATGGTGTTAAGCGTATAGAGCTCAAAGTACTTCCCTTTGGGGGGGGGGTTACAACCCCCAAAACCCCCCTGGTTACGCCTAGGCTGAAGGTGTCACCTAACTTTATCTGCAAAAATCCGAATGCCACCTCTCACATCCAAAAATAGACGTTTTTTCGCAGATCCTTACTGGTCTATTATTTAGTATGCTTTAAACTGTAAATGATGACGTACGGGTAAAGAACCCTGGATCAACTGTATAATGCTTAATGTCATACACTCTGATTGAGAAATGGTATTCTAAAGTAAGTATATTTATTGCAATTTACTACTATTGTTGGGAATAAGCCACAATTTTACTTTAAAATAAGTTTAATTGACGTTTCGATTTTCGATTTGCATTTTAGAAATCGTTCTCCAGATACAAAATATTAAGGTGATACAGTAGCGATCAACAATAGCAAAAACGCGTTCCAAGATTGCGGCTGTAATTCTGAATATTTTTCGAGATATTTGGCACACATATCCTTAATATAATAAAGAATGGCGGTACAGAGCCCAATTTAAAAAATATATTAATATGTGGAACTTACTCTGTAATTAAATACAATATTAAAAAAACGAGCCTGTACCGCCATTAAGAAGAACAAAAAAATACACTTTCTTTAAATAAATTTTTTATCCGATGCCTAGATTTTGTGTCCTTTTGGAACTACTAAAATTTTTTATTTCATTAGTAGTTCCAAAATGACACAAAATGTAGGCATCGGATAAAAAAGTTTATTTGAAGAAAGTGTATTTTTTTGTTCTTCTTAATGGCGGTCCTTGCTCGTTTTTTTAATATTGTATTTAATTACAGAGTAATTTCCACATATTAATATATTTCTCAAATTGGGCTCTGTACCGCCATTCTTTATTATATTACGAATACGTGTGCCAAATATCTCGAAAAGATATTAAAAATTACAGCCCCAATCTTGGAACGCGTTTTCGCTACCTGTTGATCGCTACTGTTTCCTCTTAATAAATTACTTTGTTTTTATTTTTGTTGCTTGAAAAAATCCTCTTAATAATTATTGAATTTTATTTGACTGATTCATATTGATAATTCAGATATATATTATCAATTTTGACAATATACGGGTGAGTCACCTCTAACGGGACGGAAGATTACAGCGAAATGGTAAAAGGTTTGAAAACAATTTTAAATTAGTAGTTTGTAAGTTGATAAAATCTACATTTTAAAATTATTTTGAAATATACAGGGTGTCCCAATACATGGCGACGTATCAAAGTTATATTTTTTCTTATGGAACACCCTGTATTTTATTGCATTTTTTGATTGTCTGCAAAAAATAAGGTATAGTTTGTACAGAGTGTTCTGAGTTATGGTGACTTTTCTTAAAATATAAAGTTTTAAAAGAAGGCTTATTGTCAAGTTATTTAAGAAATTATGAAAAAAAATACTTTTATATCTAAATAGTTGGATATTGGTTGACTGTATTCCATGATTAATTATTACACAATTATTTACAGTGTGTTCAACATTTACAGTTTCATTATTGGATTATTCAATGTGTCATATGATGCTTATTTTAAATGGAACACCATGTATATTAATACACCATTATACTAAACGGAGTCACCTCTTTCGAATGGTATACCAATGTCCTATACCTAGGTCTAATAGTTATTGCGTGACTTACAATTATTTAAATTCTTAATCTGTAAATCGAGTTTAAAACAAAAGATTTATCTCATTGTATGACATTGGCATTTTATGACAGTACGGTCTGGTAATTATCAAAAATATAAACATCCCTGTATGATATTCAAATTTAATTGTTCCTAAAATGAATAATCACGTTATCTACGAAAGAGTAGACATGGTACTTTGCATTGGGGAGTGTTTGCAAAATTGTATCTTACCTTCTTAAGTTTACGCTCAAAATTATCCTGATAGAAGACACCCAAAAAAGGACGTTTTTGAGAGACTTCAATAGATTCCGTGCTACTGGTAATGTTGCATACGGAAAGTTAAATAAAAATAAACCAGTTATTTGTGATGACGTCAAGGAGCTTGATGTCCTGCTTTCTGCTACGGAAAACCCAAATACTAGTAAAGAAAAAATTTCAGGTGAATTGTAAATCAGTCAAACAACTGTTAGAATATTTAAGAGAAACCACTATTATCCATATACAACTCAACTACACCAGAATTGGACCAAACAGGATTATGATAAATATTTAACTTATCGTTTATGGACTTTAGACTTTATAGAAGATCCTGACTTTTTAATGTATTGTATACAGACCAATATACCTACTTTTCATAATAATGGTCTAGTAAATAGACATAATTTTCATTTCATTATGATACAGTAAACAAAGATTTATTTCGTACAGTTTAAAAATCGAGAGTGACTATAAATATAATTTTTAAAATCAACTTAACGTTTAAGAAAATTGTAAATTACTCAAAAATTATTACTCCTAGTTATAGAACATCCCTATACCATTCGAAAGGGGAACATGTGCTTAGTACAATAATTTATTAATATACATGGTGTTTTATTTAAAATAAGCATCATAAGACACATTAAATAATCCAATAATGAAACTGTAAATTTTGAACACTCTGTAAACAAATGTGTAATAATCAATCATGGAATACATTAATTATAAAATAAAAGCCAGACCGTACTGTCATAAGGTGACAATGTCATACAATCCCATTAATTAACTACATTTTTTTTAAATCGATTTACAGATTAAGAATTTAAATAATTGTATATTACGCAAAAACTATGAGACCTAGGTATAGGACATCCATATACCATTCAAAAGAGGTAAAATTATTTAGTATAATTATTTAATAATATACATGGTGTTCCATTTAAAATAAGAATCATATGACACATTGAATAATCCAATAATGAAACTGTAAATTTTGAACACCCTGTAAATAAATGTGTAATAATTAATCATGAAATACATTCAACCAATATCCAAATATTTAAATGTAAAAGTAATTGTTTTATAATTTCTTAAATAACTTGAGAATAAACCGTCTTTTAAAACTTTACATTTTAAGAAAAGTCAACATAAATCAGAACACTCTGTACATAGGTATAGGGAAGTCTTATGAAACTCTACCTTATTTTTTGCGGAAAATTAAAAAATGCAATAAAATATAGGGTGTTCCACAAGAAAAAATATAACTTTGATACGCCGCCATTTATTGGGACATCCTGTATGTTTCAAAATAATTTTAAAATGTAGATTTTATCAACTTACAAACTACTAATTTTAAAAAATTTTCAAATCTTTTACCATTTTGCTGTAATCTTCCGTCCCGTTAGTGGTGACTCACCCTGTATATTGCTAATATTTTTGAATTGCGTTCCTGGGACGACTTTATTGACAGATAGTTCACTCGATTACATGAAATCACATTTAAGTTAGAATATCCTTCAGAAAAATCAGACCATAATAATTATAATTTGTCAAAAATGAATAACCATTTTCCATTCCGTTGCAGCACGAAACTACAGCCGCATTATATTCTAGTTCAATCAGAGAGTTCAGCAAGTACCTTTACCGGTTTCGAAACTTATTAATCTCTCATCGGGAGGCACATATGCTGCTCTCTCTAACCCAACCAGGACAAACCCCGGCGTGCAGTTACGTATTGCAAAGAACGAAATGGCGGGTATGCCCTAGTACAAAATACTAAGTTTTCAGTCGAATAGCACATAAAATAATATTAAAAATATTACTCTACATCCCATGAGACTGAAAACACTGGAAACCTTCTCTGGTTACACCTCCGACGCTTCTAAAATTTGCAAGCCATAACGGATGCTGAGACTAAAGAAGATGAGGGAATTTTACAATTTATAATTCACATCCCATCTGCTCAGCGCGGTAAAGTTCCAACGATATTGGTTCCCTTCGTACTCCAGTCAGAGTAAATATGTAAATCAAAAATGAATAACCATTTTCAATTTCGTTGCGTAGACACCCTTAAGCTGTTAACAAATTTTCAGCTTGCTATTAATAACATTTTTTTTTCATACGCGGAATCCAGACCTAAGAAATGAATTACCATTTTCAATTGCGTTGCAACACGAAACTACAGCCGCATCATATTCTAGTTCAATCAGAGAGTGCAGCAAGCACATCTACCGGTTTCGAAACTTATTGGTCTCTCATCAGGAGGCACATATGCTGCTCTCTCTGACCCAACCAGGACAAATCCCGGCGGCCCGGCGTGCAGTTACGCCTCCTGATGAGAGACTAATAAGTTTCGAAACCGGTAGAGGTGCTTGCTGCACTCTCTGATTGAACTAGAATATAATGCGGCTGTAGTTTCCTGTTGCAACGCAATTGAAAATGGTAATTCATTTCTTAGGTCTGGATTCCGCGTATGAAAAAAAATGTTATTAATAGCAAGCTGAAAATTTGTTAATAGCTTAAGGATGTCTAGTCGGATAAACTTTGATATATGGGAACACTGGAACAGGGGCAGTTTTAATTGGGGAATAGGTTAAAAATTTGGAACGGTCAGACCACGAAAACGGCACATTTATTTTGTCCGACAGACAACAGACTTAAACTCTCCGAACAGAGATTAAACTCTTATGCAAAAATCAGACTGCTATTTATCACCTGTCATAATTCCTGTCATTTGACATATTCTACATGTTCCACTCATTAAAACGCCCATTTGGTGATAAATAGCAGTCTAGTTTTTGCATGAGAGTTTAATCTCTGTTCGCAGAGTTTAAGTCTGTTCTGTCGGACAAAATACATGTGCCGTTTTCGTGGTCTGACCGTTCCAAATTTTTAACATGTTCCACAATTAAAACTTCCCCTGTTCCAGTGTTCCCATATATCAAAGTTTGTCCGACTAGACACCCTTAAGCTATTAACAAATTTTCAGTTTGCTATTAATCAATTTTTTTTCATACGCGGGATCCAGACCTATCTGATTTACATGTTTACTCTGATTGGAGTACGAAGGGTACCATTCTCGTTGGAACTTTACCGCGCTGAGCAGATGGGACGTGAATTATAAATTGTAAAATTCCCTCATCTTCGTTAGTCTCGGCATCCGTATGGCTTGCAAATTGTAGAAGCCTCGGAGGTGTAACCAGAGAAGGTTCCCATTGTTTTCAGTCTGGTGGAATGTAGAGTAATATTTTTATTACTATTTTATGTGCTATTACATTGAAAACTTAGTCTATTATGATTTGTGTTTAAAAATACAACCACATGCAACGATGACAGTAAAATTCTCCTGTTAGTGACTCCATAGTAAATCCTGAGGAAAAAAACAGGAAAAAACTTTATGATACTATCCCGACATGGTAGGTATTTGGTAAAACATTTAGTTTACCCTCAAAATTGCTACTAAATTATGACTTTATATGTATGTTATTTTATAACATAAATGATGTATCCTCGATCTGTTATTGACCTACTAATAGTGGTATTTTCGTTCTATTGATTTCTTCTTTTAATATGGGTAACTAGACTCTACTGCATTCTGCTGTGTAATTTGCGATCCCACTTCTTTGATCTCTCTTTTTACCCTCTGTTTATTTCAGGACTATACTTTAATCTTTTCACTGAACTCTATGTTAATTTTCCTATGCATGTTCACATATTTGAGATCTATCAAATTCTTTATTTTAATAAATGGTTGATGTTCACTTATTCTAAAATTTAATGAACTTTATGTTTCACCTAAATCAAAATATTCGCATTCACATGGTATTTTATAAATACAAAGTTTTGTTTTTTCGTGTTCATTGTTAGGATTTGTTTTAGATAAAATATTATAATAATGAATGGGAATGGGAATAAAATATTATCTAAACAGCACTGTGTTTGTCGTTTTGAATGTTGTTAAAATGTTGATTTTTTTCCTATCGTTTAAAGTTTTTCCTATAATCGTTTTATGTATGGTATTGTTAAAATTTACCATGTTGGTAAGTCATGAGGTCATGATTTACCATAGGATCACTAACAGAAGAATTTTACTGTCATCATTTCGTGTCGGTGTCTTTTTAAAGACAAATCACGTGCTATGATTTTTCTGACGGATATTCTTAAGAAGTAAAAGCTGATATCATATTGTAATCTAATAGTGAACTATCTTCCAGTAAATTCGTCCCAGGATTCCAGGAACGCAACTCATAAATAAATATTGGCAATAATATTTTAAAGCAGGTAATTTATTCTAAATGTCTGCATTGACAATATGAGTGAGTCAGATAAAAATTTTTACCAAACGAGAAAAACAAAATTTGTTTAATTATTAGTGTTTTGTATTTTAATAGCGATTTCCGAAATGAAAATGGAAACGTCAAATAAACTTAATTCTAAACTAAACTTGTGGCCTATAGCAACATAATACATAGTAAATTGCATTAAGATACCACAAAAAATAATTGCTTCCAAACAATAATTAACTATAATACATAACTTAATAAATACTTTTTATACTTACATCTAAATAACAACACTCATATATATTTTAACCACGATTAACTATTTAATATAACAAGAATCACCAGTTAGTGAATTATAAAAACTGCAAGCAACGACATTTATCGGTGCTTTGTTAATTATTTAATGTTGATAACTAATAATTAAAAATAATCAACGACACGCTGGCCGCGAAACAATTTATAAATATTGTGTCTTTACAATGAACCAAACAGAGGTCAAGGTAAAAATAAAACTTCTAACTTCTGATGGTGCACACTTTTCAGGTTTCTCGCGAATTGTTGTTTTGAGATGGTGGGGTTTCAAGGGGCTCCCAAATTTAATATTGGTTTTTTATATAGATATACATACGAGGAACCATCAATAAATGGTGGTTAAATTAAAAGAAAAAATACTAATTTGAATCATTCTACTAAAATTATAGGTACTGACGGCCCAGAAATTATGAAACACGCTAAATTATGCTAAAATTAGTGAAGCTTATGGTTTAGCTAAATGATATACCAACTGAGTTGCCGAAGCTAATAGATGAACACAGGAACACAACACAAAGATAGTGGTAAAACTTGTAATGCAATATATTTTATAACACCGGAGTAGTTCCCATAGACTGGCTTAAGTCCATCTTTGTCGCAATGCCTTAAAAACACAATACTCTGAAATGCTGAGAATATCGACTAGTTAGGGTAAAGATCCACACTCTTATGATTTTCGTAAGAATACTTCGTAACAGTAGATACCCTGGGTACCAGGTACACCGAAGATCACTTCCAATGTCATATTTGTCGTCGATCACTTCTGATGTCGAGACCCCAAAAACCCCTAAGTAATGAATTTGAACTAATTTTTTAATGAATTTGCCAAAAACTCAAGAAAACGAGGTAAACAGTAGGTACCCTGGGTACCAAGTACTCCGTAGTGGCCTTCCGATGTCATATTCGTCGTCAGCGACCCAAAAAAACCCCGAGTAATGATTTTTGGCTAATTTTTTAATGAATTTGCCGAAAACTCCATAAGAAGTAGGTACCCTGGGCACCAGGTATTCCGGAGATCACTTCCGATGTCATATTCGTCGTTAGCGACCCCAAAAATACCCGAGTAATTATTTTTGACTAATTTTTTAATAAATTTTTTGCCGAAAACTCCACAAGACGAGGTAAACATTAGGTACCCTGTGCACCAGGTACTCCGGACATTACTTTCGATATCATATTCGTCATTAGCTGCCCCAAAATCCCCCAAGTAATGATTTTTGACTAATTTTTGATTAATTTTTAATGAATTTGCCGAAAACTCCACAAGACGAGGTACACAGTAGGTACCCTGGGCACCAGGGACTCCGGAGATCAAATTTGACGTCATATTCGTTTTCAGCGATCCCAAAAACCCTCGAGTAACAAAATTGTACTCATTTCCGCCGATAATTGACGAGTTCTGAATTTTTTTTATTGTCTGTTTGAGATGCACTTTAATAATGCATTTTTTGTATGTAGTTATTCAATATTATATCATGGCTCCGGTTCACAATGTTTCCTCTGGCGCGTTCACAAATCGAATGCAAAAAGAATTATTAAGATCCGTCTTGTCTTTTTTTCGGAGGTTCAGTGTAGTGATGTGAGCCGAGAATATTTCCAAGCGAATAATCGCGAACATTGGAAAGTTTCCGAGAATATTCGCCTATAAAAACCCGTGTTGAGCTGGCCCCCCCCACTTGCAAAAATTAAAAAACAAATAGCCTTGATTTATGAGCTATTTATGAGCTCTCATATTCCGCAAACTAAAAATTTTGAGCTCGTTCCACTGAGCAGGAATTTAATACCCTAGTGGGGGGGGCTGAGTCAGCCCCCCCCCCACTACTTAAAAATAGGAATATTGAATCGGTTTTTGCGGCAGAATTACGAGCTATTTATGAGCTCTTGAAATTATATAGTTTCGATTTTTGACCTCATCCCCTTCACCCCCAAACAACCCTTTAATTGATTTAACTTAAGAGAAAGATGCTGAGAAAACTTAAAATATATCGTATTGCGGATATAATTCCTATAGCTTATATACTCTAAGAATAAACTATTAAATCAAGGGCATTTCGATTATTGAGCTGCAACCCCTTCGCAAGAAAACCACCCTATCTTCCCGGCTTAAGAGAAAGTTGTATTTAAAATGCGTTAAACTAATTATTTGGCGACTGCATATCATTTAATAATTTATAAGCTTCCAAATTACGCGCATTTAGATCAGTAAATTGCAATTTATTTTGTATAGTGCAGTCACTGAAGGTAAAAATCAACGATTACCTTCAAGTTCGGTGAACCTTCATCGATTTTCACGAAAATTGGTCAGTGGTTAGAGGATACGTCAAGAAACAAAGGTGACATGGTACCACCTTGGGCCTTTACCCTGAGGGTGGATACCGCCCCTTCTCGGGGGTGAAAATTATTTTATAAAAAATAACTGCACAAATCAATAAATGAACAAATTAAAAGCAAAATTTATTATATAAAGTTAATAAAATAAGTCAATACTTTTTAAGTTATTAAAGATCAAAGATTTTAATTATTTGTGAAAAAAATGCATGTTTTGAAGAGGTTTTTTGTAAATCACTGAAAAACTGTAAGTTTTTACAAAAAAGTTAATAGTAGTTTAATTCGCATAGCTTATATTCTAAGAATAAACTCTTAAATCACGCACCTTTCGATTACATAGCTACAACCCATTCTCAAGAAAACGACCCCATTTTCCCGGCTTAAGAGAGAGTTGTTCTTAAAATAATTTAAATTGATTATTTGGCGACTACATATCGTTTAATAATTTATTAGCTTGCAAAATATACGCATCTCAATTATTGAATTGCCATTTTCTTTCTATAGTGCAGTCACTGAAGGTAAAAATCAACTATTACCTTCGATTTCGGTAAATCTCCATTTATTTTCACGAATTGACAATAACAACTTGGCGTTTTAGCCTGGGGTATATGTCACCCCTTCTCGGGAGTGAAAATTACTTTATTAAAAATAACCCCACAAATCGAGAGAGGGACAAATTGTAAGCAAAATTTGTTATATAATGTGATTAAAATAAATCAATACTTTTTGAGTTATTAAAGATCAAATATTTTAATTTTTGGAAAGAAAATGCATGCTTTAGAGCGATTTTTCATAAATGACTCAAAAACTGTAAGTTTTTACAAAAAAGTTTTCATCATTAAAATTGAAGCTAATAAAGAATATAATAAATTGCTTACTTGAAAAACCTTTAATGTTAATTTAAAGTAAGTTATTGGTAATTAAATGTATATTTTTTTCCGCGACTGTTCAAATCTAAGGGTTCAAGCTTAAATAACGGGAAAAAGATGCATTTTATAACACTTAGGTACTAAATACTTGTCAAAGTACTTTGAAATACCCATCAAAAATAAGATCCAGAAAAAGTTGATAGTATCAAAATCTGCTCACCAATTTTCGCGAAAATGAATGGAGATTTACCGAAATCGAAGGTCATAGTTGATTTTTACCTTCAGTGACTGCACTATAGAAAGAAAATGGCAATTCAATAATTGAGATGCGTATATTTTGTGAGCTCATAAATTATTAAACAATATATAGTCGACAAATAATTAATTTAAATTATTTCAAGTACAACCCTCTCTTAAGCCGGGAATAAGGGATGGTTTTCTTGCGAAGGGGTTGTAGTTCAATAATCGAAAGGCGCGTGATTTTAGAGTTTATTCTTAGAATATAAGCTATACGAATTACACTACTATTAACTTTTTTGTAAAAACTTACAGTTTTTCAGTGATTTACAAAAAACCTCTTCAAAACATGCATTTTTTTCACAAATAATTAAAATCTTTGATCTTTAATAACTTAAAAAGTATTGACTTATTTTATTAACTTTGTATAATAAATTTTGCTTTTAATTTGTTCTTTTATTGATTTGTGCAGTTATTTTTTATAAAATAATTTTCACCCCCAAGAAGGGGCGGTATCCACCCTCAGGGTAAAGGCGCAAGGTGGTACCATGTCACCTTTGTTTCTTGACGTATCCTCTAACCACTGACCAAGTTTCGTGAAAATCGATGAAGGTTCACCGAAATTGAAGGTAATCGTTGATTTTTACCTTCAGTGACTGCACTATACAAAATAAATTGCAATTTACTGATCTAAATGCGCGTAATTTGGAAGCTTATAAATTATTAAATGATATGTAGTCGCCAAATAATTAGTTTAACGCATTTTAAGTACAACTTTCTCTTAAGCCGGGAAGATAGGGTGGTTTTCTTGCGAAGGGGTTGTAGCTCAATAATCGAAATGCCCTTGATTTAATAGTTTATTCCTAGAGTATATAAGCTATAGGAATTATATCCGCAATACGATATATTTTAAGTTTTCTCAGCATCTTTCTCTTAAGTTAAATCAATTAAAGGGTTGTTTGGGGGTGAAGGGGATGAGCTCAAAAATCGAAACTATATAATTTCAAGAGCTCATAAATAGCTCGTAATTCTGCCCCAAAAACCGATTCAATATTCCTATTTTTAAGTAGTGGGGAGGGGGGGCTGACTCAGCCCCCCCACTAGGGTATTAAATTCCTGCTCAGTGGAACGAGCTCAAAATTTTTAGTTTGCGGAATATGAGAGCTCATAAATAGCTCATAAATCAGGGCTATTTGTTTTTTAATTTTTGCAAGTGGGGGGGGCCAGCTCAACACGGGTCCTATAAAAAATGGAAATATTCTCCTGACCGCGAATATTCCCGGAAACTTTCAATGGAAAATTCTCGAGAATATTTCCGAAAACTTTCAAGAATGTTTCCGAGAATTTTCCACAACATTTCCGAGAACTTTTGAGAATATTTCCAAGAGCCTTTTGGACATAAGAGTCAGTGAGGTAATTTGAATTTACATGAAAGTAGCGCTATTTAATTCACACGGCCGGCGAACCTATACCACTGCCAAGTACAAAAGGAACATTGTTTTGAATATTACCTTCATTTTTTTATACTAAAAATTCTTAAAACTATACTAAAATCACAATAAAGGTGCACTAGAAATAAATAAACACGTTGAATGTTACGAGGAGTACTCCCGAATCATAATATGCAATGTATAAACTTTGCAAATCATGATTTGGGATTTACAATGTATATACATTGTAAATCATGATTTGGGAGTCCTCCTCGAACATTCAATGTGTCTTCGTTTGTTTATTTCTAGTGCATTTTTATTGTGATTGTAGTATAGGTATAATGCATGGGATTATTGCAAAAGAGAAAAAATTCAAAACTAAAATAAAGTTACATATATCATTAAAACTTATAGTCCTGTCGCCAGGGGGGTACAACGGCCTCCTGTATTCAGATGGACTTACCCAAGATTTTTTTATGTATTTTTACCTGTAGAACACGAATTTTTTGGGTAACAGTTGATCCGGATGTCGATAAGATTGTTATAAACCAAGAAGTTGAGGAATCACATAACAGCGATTTCTTGAAAAAGAAAACATTTTTTTGTATTTTTTGGGCCTTTCTAACCAAAAAATGTTCCTACAAATTTTTTCGTAGGATGCATAGTTTTCGAGATAAACGCGGTTGAACTTTCAAAAAATCGAAAAATTGCAATTTTTGAACCCGAATAACTTTTGATTAAAAAATAAAATAGCAATTCTGCTTACCGCATTTGAAAGTTCAAGTCAAATTATATCGGTTTTAATTATTTGTATTGCTAAAAATTTATTATTTTATTGTTAAAACAAAGCTATAAACACCTAGTGCTTGAGTGATGTTTTCAATGATTTCTCATTTAAAATCGAATGAGTAGGTAAAGGAGGTAAGAGTGCAAGCGGCGCTATTTCTACGTAGCATGCATTAAAACGCATGTATTAGGCACGAGAAACACTATGTGTTTATAGCTTTTTTTAACAATCAAAAAATAAATTTTTAGCAATGCAAATATTCAAAACAGATAAAACTTTACTTAAACTTTTAAAGGCGGTAAGCAGAATTGCTATTTTATTTTTTAATCAAAAGTTATTCAGGTTTAAAAATTGAAATTTTTCGATTTTTTGAAAGTTCAACCGCGTTTATCTCGAAAACTATGCATCCTAAGAAAAAATTTGTAGGAACATTTTTTGGTTAGAATGGCCCAAAAAATACAAAAAAATGTTTTGTTTTGCGAGAAATCGCTGTTATGTGATTCCTCAACTTCTTGGTTTATAACAATCTTATCGACATCCGGATCAACTGTTACCCAAAAAATTCGTGTTCTACAGGTCAAAATACATAAAAAAAACTTGGGTAAGTCCATCTGAATACAGGAGGCCGTTGTACCCCCCTTGGCGACAGGACTATTACTGTAAAGACTAGATGGGGTTCAATCCTTAATTGTATAAATAACATTCAATTTATTATTCGTAAAATTTAAAATATTCACGGAATTTTAAACAGAACCAATTGTGAAATTGATTAGTTACTTTATTCGAAGGCAATTGGTTTAAAATATCCTAGGTTGTGGAGGCATATAAGGATGCAGAATATGTTTTTACCGAGAATATTCCTTTACTTCCAATCAGTAAGTCTGAGGAAAATGAATGCTTAGCTAAATTAGAAAAAAGAAAAAAATGGTTCTTCTTTAACAGGACAAAGCCTCACTGGTGAAGAGCATATATTATTAGCTATGCAGTATATAGACAAGATATTAACCAATCATCCCAAGTTTATTGACAAAAACGAAAACATTTTTACATAACTAACAAAGTTCTGTGCAAAAGCAGACCTTCGGTCAATGGATTTTATTTGGCTTTCAGCACGATCAGTAGATTGTATAAGCTGGTGACAAGGAATGTGCACCAAAACTTCTTTAAAAGATTTGGCAATTACAATACTGGGGTTACCAGCTTCCTACGCTAAAACAGAGCGTAGTTATAGCACATACTCTTTACATAATAAAAGGAGAAATAGACTGACTATAGATAGAGCAGGGAAGTTAATGTTCATAATAACAAAATTCCTAAAAGAACATCAACAAGGAAAAATGGTATGTTATGAGAGTCTTTCTATAACTCATCTGTTGGAACCAGGGCAAGACTCTAACTCCATATCAGAAAGTGAAAGATTAAGCGAGACGGAGAGATACTCCTCATAATACAGAGTCCAGCTTGTCTGAAGAAAATTTCTCTGACTCACAAGAGTATACTCTTACTTATTTATATATTTTATAGTTATAATTCCTAAGAATTTTGTAGTGTCTTTTATTATTATTAGTTAAGAAAAAAGTTCCTGCTTTAATACTATATAGGAATACAGATTACCTGAAGTAAGTTCCTATATAATAAATTTTGGTTTGTTTATTTTATGTTATCTTTTTTATTTTAATATTTTTTTAAATAAAATAACTTTGTTAGTTTTAATTATAATGACTAATAACAAAAAATATTCAGAGTGTTTTTTTAAATTAAGTTAAATAAATGTCAAAAGTTGTTGTTGGACATTTAATTTTTAACAAATATTTTCTGTAGTCGTAATACCACAACAAAAAGTAAAGCTAACTACTGATTTGTGTAATTTACTATATAGTCTAGTAAAATAAAATTACACTACATGTAAATCAAAATGTAAATTCATACAGGTTGAAACAAATTTTATATCAAGGTTTAGGTGGGTACAAAAGATATTTTCAAAAAAGTATCCAAATCATACAAGGGGATCATTGTTTAAATAATTAAAAATGGGTAATTTTTGCAAAAAATTACTTTTTTAACTGCTGAGGTCATTCAATTACTAATAAAGGTCTATAGTAATATTTTCTGCAAATTTGAAGGGTAAATATGTCACATAAGACTTACTAAATAAAATTTGACCCCCTATTTATTTAAATAATTATACATTAAAACTTTAAAAGCAAATTTGCAAAAAAATATTTTTAGCGTTTTAAATAAGCACTATAAAATATCTTATTTTACAGAAGAAGTTGCGCTATGTTATCAGTATTAATAAAAAAAAATTGGTCCAAAAATATTTAATATTTTTTAAGATATGGAATTTGTTTATCAAATGTTACTCTATTTTCAATCGCAAAAACGCGGTTGTTGCCAAAGAAATATTCGCCTGTATTAAATCTTATTATTTTTATTCTTATGTATATTTTCGATAAATGTATTGATAAATTCAAATTTTAATTGAACTTCCCCCTAAAATGGCATTTGAAAATTATTCAAATTTGTTTATAATTTGTTTTTTTAATAACGTCACGAGTATTAAATATTTTGAAATGCCGTTTCGATAACTGGGTTCCTGGTAATTTTTCACTAATTAACAAATATTTTTGTCTTTTTTTCCTGTTCTTTTTTTTTTCTTGGAGTTATATTACTATGGGCCCTTTTAGGGTTAAGTTTCATTAAAAATGTCGAATCTCTAAGTTGTAGATTCTATACCTAAAAATATTAAAATTGGTCTAAAATCACTTAAATAAAATGTGACTACTTACTGAGTTACAGAGTGTTTTATTTAAAAATTTAAAAATTATTTTTACCAAGTACTTTCAAACTATTTGACGTATCCTTATCATACTTGGCAGAAAGTGTGGGTACTATACAGTCTACTAAATTGTGATAAATAAAAGTTTCTAGCTACTGCCAGAGGCGTACGACATGGGATAGTTAATGGTTAACCCTTCCCAAATTCTTCGCCACTGAGGTAATTACTATTTTAGCGAAATTTTTCGATTCTCCAATACTTTCTAAGTAAATAATATACTCTTTACTGGTAACGCTTAAGTCATTAGTTTTCGAGATATGCGACGTTAAAAATGAGCTCAAGCCAATTCCATCTTTTCCTTTTAATTGCAATTTCAATTGGCTCTTGTTTGGTTTTCTTCCAGAGTTCTTGATTTGTTATGATGTTGGGCCAATATACTTTCAAAATTTTTCGGAGGCACCTGTTTACAAATACTTGGAGTTTTTTGACAGTTCCGTCTGTTATTGCCCAGGTCTCGCATCCATACAGTAATACTGTTTTAACATTACTATTAAACAGTCTTATTTTGGTGTTTTGACTAATTTGTGTTGACCTCCATATGTTTGAGAGTGTTCCAAATACTTGTTGTGCTTTTCTAAGTCGATGTTTAATGTCTGCCTCGATTCCACCATGTACGCCAAGTATACTTCCTAGGTAGCAAAATTCTTGTACCTGTTTTACTTCTTCTTTACTGATATATAAATTTTCCTGTCGGAGTTGACCTATTCTCATCTCAACTGTCTCATTGACATTTATTCGGAGGCCAATTTCTGCCGCCTCTTTCTCCAGTTTACTTAGCATGTTCTGCATATCATCTATTGTATGGGATACCAGGCATATATCATCTGCATATTCCATATCAGCCAGTTTCTTACCATCTAAGTAATTCCAAGGGATTCCGTTTTTTTCTGTCTATGGTTTTTTGTAAAATGTAGTTGAGACATATATTGAAGAGTAGAGGTGAGAGTATACAGCCTTGCTTTACCCCCTTCTCTATTTCTATTTTGTCCGTCATTTGACCCTTATGTAATTCCTGGAATGTTGTTCGGTTATACATCATTTGTATTATTTTAATGATCTTAGGTGGAATTTTCGCGTGGCTTAAGATGTTCCAAAGAGCTTTGTGTTTTATACTATCAAACGCTTTGGCAAAGTCTACAAACGTCATTATCAGTGCTGCATTCTTTTCTTTAATTTCTATGATGATACGTGATGTAGCAATCTGGTCAATACAGGATCTTCCCCTTCTAAAACCCGCTTGTTCATTGCGAAGATTTTTATCGATTTCGACGTTAATTCTTTGATGTACAATATAGGCTAGTATTTTATTTATAGAATACAATAGTGTTACTCCTCTTCAGTTTTCGCATAGCTGCGCGTCACCTTTTTTTGGGAGATTTATTATGATTCCATTATTCCACTCTGTAGGTACGTGTTCTTTATTCCATATCTCTATCAGCAATGGTGCCAGTAACTCCACTGTTCCCTCAATGTCAGCTTTCCACAATTCGGATGGGATACCGTCAATTCCTGCTGCTTTGTTATTCCTCAGGGGACGGATTGCTTCACCTAATTCTTTCTTCGTTGGGCTCTCTGCATTTATTTTTAAACAGTTTTCAATGGGTCCTGCTGCATGGTCTTCTTGCGCAAACGGTTCGTTTTCTTGCTCTGCTATGAGTTCTTGGTAATACTCCTGCCATCTTTGGGTCTGTTCTTCTGTCGTTGTGAGAACTTGTCCTCTTTTGTCTTTTAGTGGTTTGTTATTGTTTGTGTTCCTGTTTGCCAAACGCTTGGTGTTTCTATATAATTCTCTTTGGTTATTTGTTGCTGCTGCTACTTCTGCTGCTCGAGCCATTCCCTCAGCCCATTTTCTCTTGTCTCCTCTAGCACTCTTTTTTACCTGTTTATTTGCAGCTTCATATTATTGGGCTATTTTAATTTTGTCGTCACTTCTTTGTGCTCTAGTTAATGTGGCTTTGAGGTCCTTTCTTTTTCTAATAAGTTGCCAGGTATTTTCACTTATCCACTCTTTCCGTTCTTCTTCTTGATATCCTAAGATTTCCTGAGCATTTTGATGTACGGCAAGTTTAATCGATTCCCATTTCTCTTCTACATATATCTGCATATGGTTTATAGTTTCTGCATTCAGTTTTATGTTATTACTTCATTCATTATGAGTTTCGCTATCATTCAATTGTTGTATGTTGTATTTCTTGCGTCTGTTGAGTTGTTTATTGCTGTTTTTCGCCCTTATTTTTACTTTTATTTCCCCCAATAGTAGGTGGTGGTCACTCCCTACATCTGCTGATCGCTTATTCCTTACATCCAGTAGACTACTTCTCCATTTGTTACTAATCAGAAGGTGGTCTATTTGATTTTCTGTTTTCTTATCAGGTGATACCCAGGTTATCTTGTGACACTTTTTATGTGGAAATATCGTTCCTCCAATTACCATATTGTTTTCTAAACTAAATTTTATGAGTTTTTCTCCATTTTTATTTCTTTTCCCCTGCCCGTGTACTCCCATACTTGCTTCTGCTCCATTATTATCCTGACCTACTTTCGCATTCAGTTCCCCCATAACTATGATAATATCTCCTTGGTTTATCTTCCTCATAACTTCATTTAATTCTTGATAAAACTTTTCTTTATCCTCTTCTTCACTTATTTCTGTAGGTGCATAGCATTGCACGATGTTTACCTTCCTTATAATCGAGTTGAACTGGGCAACTATTATTCTATCTGACACTACATACCATTTAATTAGGCCTCTTTTGGCCTCCTTGCTTACAAGTATTCCGACTCCATTTCTTCTATCATTGGTTATGTCATTTCCTGAGAATAGTAGTACACTGCCATTTGATGTTGTCTTCTCTCCTTGTCCAGGCCATCGTATTTCAGATAAGCCCAATATATGTAAATCTAACTCTGTCATTTCTTTTTCTACTTGAGCCAGTCTGGACGCTTCGAGCATTGTCCTGACATTCCAGGCTCCAATTCTACAGCGGTTTTTGGGATGGAAGGTTTTTGTGGTCTTGGTTTGCTTCATGTCAGTTTCTTTGATTTTAAGATTTAAGGTGAGTGAGTTATCAGCTCTCTGCACCCGAGAGTCCGTTTCGTCGTCTTCTTTTTCTGCTTCTTCCAGTGCTATTTCTTGATTTTCTTTATGATTGTTTTCTTTTCGTTGCATTTCGTTCAAGTCTATTTTATGCATGTTAACTTTCTGTTCATTTTCCTTCTCATTTGTCCGTTTGCTTTGCTTAGTCGTCATCTTGGTTCCAGTTTCGTGTCCTGCTGTTAGTTTTTTGCATTGCTATCTTTCTCCTTCATTTCTACTAGCTTCTGTTGCATGTGATCCCATTTTAGTTGTCTCCCATTCACATCCATCTTCTGATAACCCACTTTCGCCAAATTTCCTTTTTTCTTCTCTTCTCTAGCAACACCTCTCATATGTTTCTGGATTTTTTATTTTAAGGTCTGCCTCTATGAATATGTCTTTCCCCCTTAACTTTGCTTTCTCTTTTAGTATCTTCACTTTGTCCCCCCATTCAGCCATTTCAACTATGCATCTTTCTTGGCCGATTTTATGGGCCTTCTTTATCTTTGTTTTCAGCATCAGTTCTTGTTCTATCATTTTTTCCATAGCTTCCTCAAGTATGTTGTCATGTTGAGCATCCGTGGTGATTCCAGTTATTAATAAGTTGTTTCGAATTTTTTGTCTTTCTATTTTTTCCACTCTGTCTTCAGCTTCTTTGATTCTGCTATATACTGCTTCTTTTTCTTTATCCCATTCCGCCTTTACTTTGGTGATCTCTTCCACCATAGATCCCATTTCTTCTTTACTTTTAATGCTCTTCAGTGCTAGCCATCCTTTAAGTGCTCTTCTTATAATATGTTCCCCATATATATTGAATAATTGTGGAGATAGTATACATCCCTGCCTGACACCCCGTTCTGGATGAAATTCGTTCGAAATTGTGTCAAGCACTTTAATTGACCCAGTAGTGTATCCGTATAGTTCAGTTATAAGCGAAATAAAGTGTTGTGGTACACCTACTTCTTTTAGTATTCGCCATATGTGTCTCCACTTGACCCTGTCGAACGCCTTACGATAATCTATAAAGCATATTATTATGTGCACTGGAATATTGAATTCCGTAAATTTTTTGATTATCTTTCTTATATTCAACAGGTGTTCTCGAGTACCTCTAACTTTGGTAAATCCAGTTTGCTCTTGTGGAATTTCTCTTTGAAGGAATGTTTTTAGTATCTCATTGATTATATGTAGCATTATTTTACTGGCATGTGATACAAGAGAAATAGTTCTATAATTGTCGTATTTATGGAAGCTGCCTTTTTTATGAATTGTCCTTATTGTAGATTTTGTCCAGTCTTCAGGCCATTGTTTAGAATGCCATATTTGGTTACAGAGTAGATGAAGTAATTTTTAGCCAGTTTCTTGTGTGGCTTTGAGCATTTCTGCTGTTATCCGCACCTTTTCCTTTGGAAAATTCATAACCTTTATCAGGATAAAAGTAAAATCTTGAAACAGCTACCGTTGTCTTCATAAATATTAGAGCTATATACTGTAAAAATATCAGAAAAAAATGTTAAAATGGAACAGGGTTGTAGCGAAGTAAACGCAAGAAAACGTGATTTTTTTTTATTTTTGGGGTAAAATTGAGATTTTGACAATGTTTCCACACATGAAATTCAAAATAAACCTCATTTTCGTTTTAAGCACCATCAAAACATACAGTATGACTAAAATTGGCCATTCACCTCCCCGTGGTCAGCATCTCGAGAAATAAGCGTTTTTTGGTGTTCCGCTCGTCTATTAATAATAATAAATAAATAAAGAAGACCAAATAAGGTCAATGACTAATTTTAATTTGGATGGTAATTAGGGGGTTGTTTCCGTATACTTTTTCGCTGAAAAAAATATGGACTGACATTCCTTTCATTATAAGTCACTTAAGTTTTGAACTAGAGACTTTTGTTTTATTTTCGGATATAGATCGTTTTAAACACTTTAAGTTGGTTTTTATAAGTTTTCCCGTACTTTGAAACTACAATACATATTTAGTATTTGACGAAGAAGAGCTAACATACTAAAGTATAACTCGATTACTATTGGTCTTAAAGAAAATAAAAAAACGTGTTTTTATTTTTTTAAAAGGTAAATTTTTGGTTAGTATAAATTTGTTTTGATAAAACGAAAATTTTTGAGTGTTTAGCAGAAAACTGATTAAAAACATAGATTTTTTCGATATAAAACTTACACTTTCGATAGCGAATAAATCGAAAATTATTAATTTTACGTATAAAATGTGTAGAACATTTTTTGCTTAGAATTAATGTTTTTATCAACTTTTGCGGTCAAAATATAATAAAAAATTTCCACCCACGAGATGGGGTGGCAACCACCCCCATTGTAAAAGCGCCTTTCGGCATCATATATATTTTGATCCTTGGACTATCCACTACGTATTCTTAAATTTTCAAGCAAATCGATCCCTTCTGTAAAAATTACGATGTGAAAAGCTGCGGTTGCTGGACTATAAATTTTACTAACAAAAAAATCAGCAATAGTCCGTTCTTTAACGGTAAAATATTGCAAAATCTCTAAATTTTAAAGAACCGCTTGGATTGTCATGAAATTTGGCATACACATAGGTAACAAGTCAAAGAAAAAAAGTGATATTGTGCCGATATGTGCTTTTGCCCTGGGGGTGGTTTTCACCCCCTCTTGAAGGTGAAAAAATATTCGTCCAAAGAAAGTCAGAAAATAGATAAACTGGCTAATTTTAAGTAACTTTTGTTCTATAGAGTTTTTTCACTAAGTAAATATTTTCGAGTTATTTGGCAGTGAATATATTCATTTTTTCAACAAAATAACCACGCTTTTAGACGGTTTTTCGCAAATAACTCAAATAGTAAGTATTTTGTCGAAAAAATATTTTAAACAAAAATATAGCCTGTAAAAAATTCTAAAAAATGGTGTATACATCACGTCTCTACACATAGTAGAAGCAAAGTTATAGCTAATAAAAAATAGGTTCATATTCGCCAAATTCCAAATGGAATACTTTACCGTGAAATAAACAAAAACGAAGCACATTTCGGGGAAAACTCATTACAACTTATTTAAAGTGTTTAAAAAAAGCTTCATTTTGTTTTATAAAAAAAATTTGAGCATCAAAATTAAACAAGTTACGCTCAAAATAAAGTTAGTCCCTTTTGGTTTTGGTAAAAAAATCGAGAAAATTACCCCCTAATTAGTATCTTAAATGAACTTAATCGTTACGACTTCACAAGTTTCTTGACTCGTGTATATATTGTTTATATGATCGGTAGGTTTCATTGGTTCAAAGTCCTTATTATTGAAAGGGCTGAAGTTAAAAGGGGTTGAACGAGTCACTGATCACGAATGTATGCAAATTTAGAAACACCAAATCTTAATCAATTTTTGTCTAACAGAAAAACAAAAAAATACATGATATTCAGAAAAGCAAATTTGACTTTTTTTGTTTTTCGAGATTTTTGGTATCTCTAACAATTTTTACGTTATTTTGAAAAAAAGCATATTTTTCAAAATTTAAATTTTTAAAAATTTTATTTTGAAGCCAAATTTTTTCAAAAATAAGCACTTTGAATCGATGAAACCTACAGATCATATAAACACAACATAAGTAAAATAATTTGTGGAGCGGTAACGATTAATTTCATTTAAGTTGCTAATTAGGGGGTGGTCTTCCCGATATTTTTTGCAAAAACAATTTTAAAAACAAGGGACCAATTTTATTTTGAGTGTAACTTGTTTAAATTTAATGATAGAAACTTTTTGTAAAAAGAGAAATAAATCTTTTTTTAAACAATTTAAAAAAGTTATAATGGGTTTTCCCCCACAAGTGCTTAATTATTTGGATATTTCACGTCGAAATATTCTATTTGAAATTTGGTGAATATTAATATATTTTTCATTGGCTATAACTCTAGTTCTACGAAATCCAGAGACCTAACGCGTACACCATTTTTTTACTTTTTTATAAGCTATATTTTTGCTAAGAACGTTTTCTCGACAAAATACTTACTTTTTGAGTTATTTGTGAAAAACAGTCTAAAAATTTGGTTATTTTGTTGAAAAATGAACATATTCACTCGCAAATAACTCGAAAAGTGTTGACTTGGCGAAAAAGCTCTATAGAACAAAAGTTACTTAAAATTAGTCAGTTTACCCATTTCCGGACTTATTTTGGACATATATTTTTTCACCCCCAACAGGGGGTGAAAGTCACCCCCAAGGCAAAAGCACATATCGGCACAATATCACTTTTTTTCTCTGACATGTAAGCTATACGTATGCCAAATTTCATGTCAATCCAAGCGGTTCTTTAAAATTTAGAGCAAAAACCGTGAAAGAATGGACTACAACAGCGCAGCGGTAAAAAAATCACGCACCAAAAAATTGTTTATTTCGATTACAAAAATAAAAAACATTTATAAAATTTTATAACAAATAGATTCTTCTCCTAAATATTATGTGTTAATTGTATATTATTATGTTGAATTAGCTAACATCCAACTTCATGTAGTTGCCATAGTATCCCAAAACATCACAATTCTTATACGGACATGTTCGTAGTTCTTCGTTTACGAATAACTTGTCGAGTAAATCAAAACGAGATTTGTATTGCTGCAATTTTACTTTCCACAATTCTAAAATACAAAAACAAAATAAACAAAAGAAATAAAATAATATTGGTGTAGGTTATTACTAAAGCTCGGATTATAGGCAAAATGCCTTTTTTTGCCTATTTTGCCTATTTTGCCTATTATAATTGTTTTTTGCACTTTTTGCCTTTTTTCGTAGATTCCGCCTATTTGTGCCTTTTTTAAAATTTCATGGTACTACCCATGATATTATTCTATTACTAAACCATTCTATAATAAAATTTTGGGTCAATAATAAAATATTAATGGTTTGCTTATATAACAGATTTCTAGGAAAATGTACCTGATCGAGACTTGAGGGTTAACTATTTGGAAATCCCTAAGCTTTATTAGTTTATTATCAGTTGTACAGTCGGTTACTGTATCAGAGTTTAGTGACAAATTGCTATATCCTAGTTTAGTTTTGTTGCGTATACTAGGGATGGCGGTTTTTGACAAAACACCGATTTTCGGTTATACCGATTTTTTTGCTTACGGTTTAACCTAGCGGTTATAACCGGCAAAAAAAACGGTTTTTGGAAAAACCGGTTTTCGGTTTTTTTAATCCAATTGGTTACTAAGTTATATTTACAATGCACTTTAGTTTGCGATACTCCATTCGACTCGATATCAATATGATCAAAATTAGTACTATCGAAAGAACATAAATATCAATATACATAAAACACAATTTTTAATAAAACCATTTTATTCTATTAATTAATATATTTATTTATTATTTTATTATTATTATATATTTTTTGATTATGATTAAATATAATATAGCGTAAGATTAATATATACCTACATTGGATCGAAATAAAATTTGATTTGTGTGAATCCCAAAGATTTGTGAATTTCAGTCAGATGTAGAGAACAGTAAACCAAAATTATTATTATACTACTCCTCAACAGAGAGCGCTGAAATAATGCAGGTTATAAAATATAGTCATTGTATATTATGAAAGTAGAATATATTATGCAATTATTGTATTCAATTAGTGATGCAAATTTAATTTGCCATTTAAAAATATAATCCTCTAAAATACTCACCAATTTTCCTTTCCTCATAAACTCAAAAAAATCCCCAACCATTTGAACTTATAAAAAATTTCCCAGACTCTTTGAAATGGGATTAAAAAAAAATAATATCAACATAAATATTTTACTTAAAAATAAATTGGATAATGTAATTTATCTTTTATTTTTACTACCATCAAAAAAAATTTATCATGTATTACTTTTAACACGTTTGTATATTTATTTGTAGAATAGGTACATTTTAACTCATTTAATACTTCCTGTATGGGTGTATCGTTTTGAAAACGTAGGGAAATTCTTGGAGATTCGTATTCGTAATCAGTTATTTGATATTCATAGTCAGAGCATTATTTTTGGTAATCAGAAAAAGTAATTCACCCACTTTCAATGTCAAGAGTTAAGTGTGAAAAATAGATGATGTTTGCGTCTTCAACCAGATCACTTCTTATGTAAATATTATGATTACAAGTACCTTTTCAAGGAAATATTATAATAAAACTTATAAATTGTTTCTGGCTGATGTGACATTGCACTTTCAGTTTGCTTCTGTATTTATAAAATAAAATAAAATTTGAATTATGGTTTTCTTTGGAATAATTACTTGAGAATGATAATTATGATTGGGATCCAAAATAATACCCAACCTAATCCTAATCACCGTGAAAACCTAATAACCGGTTTTTACTTTAAAAAGAAAAAACCGGTTATAACCGGGACAAAAAAACAACCGGTAAAACCGGTTGTTGCGAAGTAAAAAAACCGGTTTTACGTTCAAACCGGTAGGTTTTTCCCATCCCTAGCGTATACCGAAAAGCAAAGAACATTAAATAGACATTTGTGTGAAAAGATGACATCTAAATTAAGGCTATGGATCGCACCTTATTCGGAACTTTCTCTGAAGGAGATGAAGCATTTTGTAAACCATGCGGCAAATCGGTAAGTTTAATTTTTTCTCTTTTTTCTCGTCCCACAACATAACTAAATTCTAAAGCGGTTTTAAAATTCTAATTATTTTTTTTTAAATTCTCAGATTTTAAGTAGAAAAAAGTACTTTATTGACCAGCATTGTGGAACCCCACTTCATAAACGTAATTTGGAAAAATTAAATTCCTCTAAGTTAGCTCAAATATCTCTGCGGGATAGTTTAAGCAGTTCAAAAAAAAGGAGGAAGACGCATTTAAATTTGATTTATGCCAGATGATGATTGCATCCAACATTCCTCTATATAAAGTTAATAACCCTAGTTTTAAATGCTTTTTCGAAAAATATCTTAATAAATCCTTACCGGACGAGATTACATTGAGAAAACATACTGTGGAAAAATGTTATGTGTAATGTATTTCAAAAATTAAGCGGGAGTTAGAGGGCAAGTTTTTGTATATATCGTGGATGAAACGACAGATCTATGCGGCAGGTATATATACCTCGTCCAATTTACTTACCGTTGCACGTCATCCGCGCCATAGCCTGTGACACGATACCAACACGAAATATCTAGGCGGTAGGTGTGTTCCCCTTTAGAATCATTTTGATTCTAAAAAATAACACACCCACCGCCTAAATATTTCGTGTTGGTATCGTGTCACAGGCTATGGCGCGGATGACGTGCAACGGTAAGTAAATGGACGAGGTATAGCTAATTTAATGATTGGAATTTTGAACGAAAACTTTGAGAGAAAACCTTATTTAGTTGCCGTTAAAGAATTGGAAAAAACAAACAATTTAACAATAAGTCGATATATACAAGATAGTTTAACAAACCTCTTTTTACCCAACCCTATACCAGTGAATAAAATAGTTTTAATGCTTTCAGATGCTGCGGCATATATGTTAAAAACTGCTGTTAATTTAAAGATTTTTTATCCTAATTTAATTCATTGCACTTGTGTAGCCCACGGGGTAAATTGAATTGCTGAAGAAATAAGAAATCTGTTTCCGTTGGTAAATAATTTTATAAATTTTAAGAAAAAAGTTTTTGTAAAGGCTCCGTTGAGGGTACAAATATATAAAGAAAGACTTCCCGGTGACCCTTTGCCACCTAAACCAGTAATTACAAGGTGGGAACCTGGCTCGAAGCAGTTTTTTTTACTTTGAACACTACAATGAAATAGAATTAGTTATGTCAGAATTTGATGATGATATTTCCGAAGCAATTCGAAAAGCAAAAAAAAATATTAAAAAATCCCAAATTGAAACAGGAACTCGCTTATATCAATGACAATTATAAATTAATAGTTACCACAATTACCTTATTAGAAAAACAAGAGATAAATTTATGTGAGTCAGTAAAATTAATAGATAATCTAAAGACGAAAATTAAATCGGCATCTGGAAGTAACGGTCAATTAATTTTTAAAAAAATGAAATATGTTTTCGACAAGAATGAAGGTTTTTCGTTTTTATCTAATGTTGCTAAAGTTTTCAATGGGACATTTTCCGAGGAATTACAAATTATGCCAGATTTATTATCCGCTCTGAAATATGCTCCAATTACATCTGTCGATGTCGAACGTTCGTTTTCAATGTACAAATTAATTTTAAGTGATCGAAGACATAGTTTTAAGACCGAAAATATTGAAAAACATTTAGTTGTTTCTATTAATGATAAAATTTTAAGTGGTTATAAATAATAAGTTATATTCCTTTGTTGCCTATATTTTGCCTAAATGTTAATATTCCTGCCTTTTTAATAAAAATCTTTGCCTATATAGGCGCCTTTTTCTTCAATTTTTGTTGCCTATAAATCCGAGCTTTAGTTATTACAAATACTATGGACTGTAATACATACAACTCTTGACATTTCCCATTACATTTGAGGAAGCAAAAAGTAGCGCCATCTAGACGGTCTACGGTGATAACCAGAGCAATCTAACCTTAAATTTATAAAATTGCTTTATTATTGTTTTTGTATAAGTGTTTGAACTATTTTTATTTTAATTTAATTTTGCAAAATTAGCTTGTTATTCAAAAATCTATAAAATTAAATTTGAGTGTTTACGTCAAATTTTACGTTGTCACAACGTAGTTTCACCGCAAGCCGACAGTGGCGCTTGTGCAACATGCTTCAAGATTACTGTGGGAGTTGGACGTATTACAGTCAATAGTATGTATTTGATTATTGACTAATACAAGTAACGAATATATTATTATCCAATAACAACTTACTACCATTTTAAACAGTTCGACCAATTCTCGTTTCTTAAAATTAGGTATTTAGTGAAGAAGTGGGATGATGCGACTGATTTGGATTCAAACCCGGAATGAAGTTGCAGAAATATTACTATCAATAAAGGATGTTTTCTGTGATTTATTATAACCTAGATTATTAGATTATATTAAGTTCTTTACAGGACATTAACTTAGATAACAACGACCATGCGATTAATTAGAAAAATATATTGAAGACGTAGTGTGAGATTGGAATCGACGACCAAACATCCATAAATATGAATATAAGTAGAGTTCGGGAAATATGCATATTAAGTGCATATTTGCATACTTTTGATAAATTTCATAAGTGCATATGCATTTATTAAGATTGCATATACCTCAAACAACAAAACAAATTTTAAGGAGAAATCAGATCTAACTAAAGAAAAGTAAAAACTCAGATCTAACTTAAGGGACCGTTCAAGCATTACGTAACGCAGGTTGGGGGGTCAAAAATCTTCAAAAATTGCGTTACGCAATAGTTAAACTCCCATAAGAGTGCGTTAGGTAGGGGGAGGGTTAAAAATCGGGGGGGGGGGGGGTTAAAAATCTTCAAAAATCGCGTTATGTTATACTTGAACGCTCCCTAACAATAAATCAGAAAATTCTCGTGGGACCACTTTCTGGTAACATCCTTAATCTCTGCCTTTTACAATTTATAGATACGGCAAGGAGACGACTCTAAAATATGCAGTTACATTTTGTTAGTGAAAAAATTTTGCTATTAAGTGATGCTGCGCCATATGATCAAAGGTGTAAAACATTTAAGAATACTTTTTCCAAATTGATTACTTATTAAGCACACGCTTTAAATAGAGTAACGGAAACTGTAAGGACATAATTTCCATTGGTCAATAGAATTGTATCAAATATAAAAAAAATATTTTTAAAACCCCTTTTACGAGTACAGGTGTATAAAGATCGTTTACTTAATGTGCTTTTACCACCTGAACCTGTGATAACTAGATGAGCAACATGGTTAAAATCTGTAAATTTCATAACCGATAATTTTGAGGGAATTAGAGACGTCATCTGTAGTTTCGATGTAGACGTAACTCAGGTGCTATAAAAAAATGAGTGGATGTTTTAAAAAACCGTAAAACTAATTTGACACAGATCCAAAACAATTTTGTGTATATTGCTGAATCAATTACTAAATTATAAAATCGAAACCTTTCATTAGACCAAAGTATTGAAATTATCAATTCATTAAATGAAAAAATTAATCACCTTTGGAAAACCAAGAAAGTGTATAAAAAATTCTGCACGGTGTTAAAGAAAAGTGAGGGATATCAAAAAATACCCTCAATTGTACAATATTTAAGGTTTGCTCCTTTAATTTCATGTGAAGTAGAAAGAAGTTTTTCCGTGTATAAACAATTATTATCAGATAGACGGTTCAGATTTTCCGTAGAAAATTTAGAAAAAAATTTAATAATGTATACTTTTAATTGTAATAATAACATAATAAAGGATGATGATGATAAAATATAAAGAATAAATGAATGTAATGATGTCGATAACAGAAATTTCAATTAATATTTTTTGTAACTTTAGCATAAAATAAATATATTTTTATTTAACTTAAATGCCTCGACAGCTAAGGCCATTGGCATAAAATAAATAATTTTTTAACTTCAAAACAAGGATTACTACGTTTTTATTTATATGCATTAAATGCATAAAAGCATATTTTAGTGCATATTTCAACTGTTTTTGTGCATATTTGCATGCATATTTTAGGGTCTTTTAAGTGCATATTTCCCGAGCTCTAAATATAAGTAAAGGAATAAAGTAAGATTGTATATTGTCCCTTATGCTCTTTAACCTTCACTCAGATCTCTTTATTTCCAGTGAAGGAACAGGGTGGACTTGTGTTGATTCCAGTGGAGTAGGACGTCGCAATCAACAAAATGCTCTAAGAGAATCTCCGGATCCAACTGATTTTGCAAAACGATATGTTCAAGAGAATAATGTGCTAACGTCTTGAAGATCCTTTACCAACGATTCAATGCTACGTCACATAAGTATCTGCACAGAGACTGAAGCCCGCCGACAATCAAACCTAACGCATTTCTCTTTCAGAGCTAAAAGCATTTATTGCTTTCCGTTTGTTCCGTTTGCTCGTGGTACCTATAACGTGAGTCACTTGGATCTTTTGTGGTCCCATGTATGGGGACCACCCGTTTTCAAACAAACTATGAGCAGAAATAGGTTCAAGGAGATAATGAAGTACCTGCGATTTGACTTAAAGGGCACTCGAACCTTGCAAATTACCACAGATAAATTTGCGTTAGCATCAGAAGGTTGGAACAAATTGATTGAAAACTGACAAATGTGCTAATATTCCAGGTGCAAACTTAACCAGCGACGAGTAGCTATTTCCTTCTAAAACTCGCTGTCCATTTCTTCAGTACATTGCAAATAAACCTAATAAGTTTGGCATTGATTTTTGGCTCTTGGTGTACTTTGACAGCAAATATTTTGTAATGGATTTCCGTATTTAGGAAAGGATAACGAACGCAAAACTCAGTCACTACCAGAAAACTGCTTTAGCCATTTGTAAAAAAGGGAGGAATACACTACCGACTACTTTTTTACATCTTTGCCATTGTTAAAATAGTTTTTTTATTTAGTTAATGCCTCGACAACTAATGGCCATTGGCATGGTAGGTACGGTAAATTTTTGAAGTTAGGTACCTAGTGTCTTGTGTAGTGTGTGTGTTGAGTAAGTGTCTTGTTACTTTGCAAAGTCGACGTCATTGTCTTTACAAAGAGACGCTAATTGTATCCGAACGTCTGCGGTCCCTACGGTGAGTACCGATCCCACAAGGACAGAAACTATCTTCATTTATTATTTTATAATAAACGAAAAATTTCTCACCCTGGTGAGATTCGAACTGTTAAAAAAGTTGAAAAACCAAAATACTAGTATCATTGGTACCATACGGCGTTTAAGACAATAGATTCCTTCTTTATTCCTTCCTAAAGGGAACATTATGAAACATGTAATATTTGTAGACAATACGTATGTGGAAAACGTACTAAACAAATTAAAAAGCACATACATTGTTCAAAATGTCAGAAGTAATTACACTTTTACGTAATATAAATTACGCATTTGTTTCATTTACATTTAGATATTAAATTACAGGTATTACTATTATAAGTTCTACGTTTAGTAAAATATAGCTTTTTATAATAATTTGCATTTAACTTGAATTAAAGTAACGAACAACTGCTTTCTAAGAGGTCCATGTCACCAGCCCCCCCTTTTTCGATTTGAGGGTCAAAAAAAAGCTCATTCGTTTGTATTGCGTTAGTACTGGATTGTATCACCCTTCATTCGTTTGTACTGCCCCCACCCTTTTAAATCTGCCTGGAGGGGCTGGTGACATGCCATCCCCCCTTTTTCGATTTGATGGTCAAAAAAAAGCTCATTCGTTTGTATTGCGTTAGTACTGGATTGTATCACCCCTCATTCGTTTGTACTGCCCCCACCCTTTTAAATCTGCCTGGAGGGGCTGGTGACATGTCATCCCCCCTTTTTCGATCTGGGGGTCCGGGATGGGTATGTTCGTTTGTACTGCGTTAGTATCGGATTGTATCGCCCTTATTTTGTTTGTACTGCCCCCACCCGTCTAGACTGGCCTGGGAGGGCCAGTGACATGCTACCCTCTACTCTGCACTTTTTGCCTTCTGAATGTCGAAAATAGGCTATTTCGTTTGTACTGCGTTAGTACTGGATTGTATCACCCTTCATTCGTTTGTACTGCCATCCCCCCCTCTTTCGATATGGGGGTCCGGGATGGGTATGTTCGTTTGTACTGCGTTAGTATCGGATTGTATCGCCCTTATTTTGTTTGTACCGCCCCCACCCGTCTAGATTGGCATGGGGGGCCAGTGACGTGCTACCCCTCTACTATGCATTCTTTGCCATCTGAATGTCAAAAATAGGCTATTTCGTTTGTACTGCGTTAGTACTGGATTGTACCGCCCTTATTTTGTTTGTACTACCCCTAACCCTTCTACATTTAAAACAGAGAAGGGTTAGTGCTAGGAGTAAGGACACAAAATTAGCCAAACCTTGCACATAGTAACACCGCGGGTGTAAAATTTGGTAAATTCGTCAAAAATGAAACGAATTAAATTTTGAAACTAAAAAACAGGCTTGCAAGCCACTCTCCACTCTCCATGGGGAATGGAAATTTACCCCCTCAGATGGATCTCGGAGTAGTGGCGATTTGAAAAATGGTACATGTATTTGTTGGAGATATTTTGAAAACCATTTTCAATCAGAAATCAGAGCAGCGACCTCGTCTTTTCCTACTAGGAAGAAATTTATCCATCCCCTCAATAAATTTTACAGTTTCAGACGCTATCGATATGAAAATCAAAGATCTTATGCGGCGCATTCCGAAATGCACTCTTCGTTGTACAATTTCAACCTCTCTGGATAACTGATTAACTGAAACATACATACGGCAGAATTCATTGGAATCGAAAATTATTAAAAGTGTTTGGAACATTAAATGAAAAATTCCCACAATCAATATCTTTCTTACCATCTAATGTCAGAGACCAGATAACAATAATTGCCGCTGCTATGTTATGGTAATTTGTTTTCTAGAAAGGTTTGTATTGTTCGTTTATGACTGCAATAAGATTCAGAATTTCCGTATTTCATTTGTAAAATATAGTGTCAAAAACTTGCTTATACATTTGACGCACTGTCCGTCAACGTGTTAATTGACTCTACAGATTCAGTGCCAAAACGAGACATTTTTATAGAAAAATATTTGCAAGTATATTAAATGCCAAACTGACTTATTAAATAAACAATGACATTGCAATTTTCGATTTCTACTATGGAATTATCGCTGTATAGACCAGGACGGATCTGTTTTGAGGTGAATGTGAGAGGTGGCATTCCGATTTTTGCAGAAAAAATTAGGTGACAACTTCAGTAATTATAATTGACTTATGCTCCTCCTCAAATATGTTTGGAACATTATTAAAAATATTAAAAAATTTCGAAACACGTCGATTTAGTTCAACTTTCATTGCTTGTAACTTAAAAACGATTCATTTTGGAACAAAGTCATAGGGAAATAAAATAAAGATAATTGAATGTTGTATGATATACGACACGACTGGTATAAAATATCTTAAATGATTATCCTTTCTGCAAAATAGCAATAAATACAAAATAAGAAGGCAAAATAAGCCTCTTTTTATTCAATATTTTTCAACCACTTGGGTTGCACTTAGAACCTTCGTATTTTACTTAGAAAATTCTTACAACATACTCAATCCGTCCACCAAATTTCATTAAAATCGACATAATAGATTTTGCATAATAATTTTGCAATCTAAATTTTTTTAGAAAAAGTTTAAATGTTTAAAAACTTTCTGAACAAAAAGTATACCTGTTAGAAGTTTGCTAATTTTTTTACATATCAAGAGGTACTTTACCAATCCAATACACTTTACAAAATTAAAATCGGATTATTTAAGCGGCCTCAGCACTGTTTTAAGGATATAAACAATTTTTTTGCTTATAAACAAATATAGTGAGGACGTTTGAGTTGGAATAAATTCATTTTCTCGAGAATGGGCAACTCTGGAGATAAATCCCTAAACAGGTCGATTTTTATATTTAAATTATAATTTTTGGGATATCTATTATACTACTAACGTCATCCATCTGGGTGTGATGACGTAATCGATGATTTTTTAAATGAAAATGTGGGTCGTGTGCTAGCTTATTTAAAAGATTATTCAATTCTCTATTTATTACATAATTATTTATACAGGGTGTCCGAATTTTTTTTTCATTAATTGAGACAAACCGAAGAAAGTATTTAATTTAGTTAATTCGAGCTACATTTTACTGTTGTCCTAAAACAGAAAAAAATATTTATTTGATAAATAACAGAAAAATGAATTTATTCGTATTTAGTAACTCAAACGTCCTCACTGTATTTGTTTATAAGCCAAAAAATTGTGTATAACTTTAAAACATTGCTGAGGCCGATTAAATAAACCAACTTAAGTTCTGTAAAATGTATTAGATAGGTAGGGCGTATCTTTATATGTAAAAAAATTAGCAAACTTCTACATAATGGTCTACTTTTTGTTCAGTGAGTTTATAAAAAATTTTAACATTTGTAAAAAAAATTAGATTGCAAAATTATTATGCAAAATCTATTAAGTGTATTTTATAGTCGTATATCATAAAAAATTCCATTATCTTTATTTTGTTTCCCTACGACTTTGTTCCAAAATGAATCGTTTTAAAAACGATTGAAAAAATCGATGTTTTTCGAAATTTTTAAATATTTTATTGTTTTTATTAATGTCCCGGACATATTTGAGAAGGAGCATAAGCTAGTTATAATTACTGAAGTTGTCACCTAATTTTATCTGCAAAAATCGGAATGCCACCTCTCACATCCACTTCAAAACAGATCCGCCCTGTTCTATACAGCGATAATCCCATAGTAAAAAAATCGAAAATTGCACTGTCATTGTTTATTTAATAGGTCAGTTTGGCATTTCATATATTTGCAAATATTTTTCTATAAAAATGTCTCGTTTTGGCACTGAATCTGTAGAGTCAATTAACACGTTGACGGACAGTGCGTCAAATGTATAAGCAAGTTTTTGACACTATATTTATTTTGCAAATGGAATACGGAAATTCTGAATCTCATTGCAGTCACAAATGAACAATACAAACCTTTCTAGAAAAAAAATTACCATAACATAGCAGCGGCAATTATTGTTATCTGGTCTCTGACATTAGATGGTAAGAAAGATATTGATTGTGGGAATTTTTCATTTAATGTTCCAAATACTTTTAATAATTTTCGATTCCAATGAATTCTGCCGTATGTATGTTTCAGTAAATCAGTTATCCAGAGAGGTTGAAATGAGATCTTTGATTTTCATATCGATAGCGTGTAAAACTGTAAAATTTATTGAGGGGATGAATAAATTTCTTCCTAGTAAGAAAAGGCAAGGTCGCTTCTCTGATTTCTGATCGAAAATGGTGTTCAAAATATGTCCAACAAGTAGGTACATGTACCATTTTTCAAATCGGTAGCGTAGAACTACTCAGATCCATCTGAGGGTGTAACTTTCCATTCCCAATGGAGAGTGGCTTGCAAGCCTGTTTTTCAGTTTCAAAATGTAATTCGTTACATTTTTGACGAATTTACCAAATTTTACACCCGCGGTGTTACTATAATAGTTTTGGCTAATTTTGTGTCCTTACTCCTAGCATTAATCCTCCCCTGTTTTAAATGTAGAAGGATAGCATGTTACTGGCCCCCCAGGCCCATCTAGACGGGTGGGGTCGGTACAAACAAAATAAGGGCGATACAATCCGATACTAACGTAGTACAAACGAACGTACCCATCCCGGACCCCCATATCGAAAAAGGGGGGATGGCATGTCACCAACCCCTCCAGGCAGATTTAAAAGGGTGGAGGCAGTACAAAAGAATGAAGGGTGATACAATCCAGTACTAACGCAGTACAAACGAAATAGCCTATTTTCGACATTCAGAAGGCAAAAAGTGCAGAGTAGAGGGTAGCATGTCACTGGCCCCCCCAGGCAAATCTAGACGGGTGGGGGCAGTACAAACAAAATAAGGACGATACAATCCGATACTAACGCAGTACAAACGAACATACCCATCCCGGACCCCCAGGTCGAAAAAGGGGGGATGACATGTCACCAGCCCCTCCAGGCAGATTTAAAAGGGTGGGGGCAGTACAAACTAATGAAGGGTGATACAATCCAGTACTAACGCAATACAAACGAATGAGCTTTTTTTGACCCTCAAATCGAAAAGGGGGGGGATGACATGTCACCAGCCCCTCCAGGCAGATTTAAAAGAGTGGGGGCAGTACAAACGAATGAAGGGTGATACAATCCAGTACTAACGCAATACAAACGAATGAGCTTTTTTTGACCCTCAAATTGAAAAAGGGGGCTGGTGACATGGACCTCTTTCTAAGTCTAAGTACGAGCGTCAAAATGACGGCTACGGAACTTCTAGGTATTTGTCAAGCGCAGGCCCTTCTGGTGTTACAGTTTATAAACATGTTTGACGGGCCTCAACTCTGTTGATTGAAACTACTAATAACCTTACACTAGATTTTTGCTAAGTAACAGGTGCCCATTTTTTAGATATAATTTGATCACATTTACTGTACAACTAGTACTACTTACCATATAAAGTATCAAGAGATTGTTCATTGCCACCATACTCCACTGGTAGAATGGATTGTGGTACATGTAAATGTAACTCCTCCAGAGACTTGTGAAGATAGACCTATAATGTATACAAGAAATAATGTCATATACCATTAGATTTTATTTCGCATACATATGTATGCACAAATGACATAGTTTGTAGTTTTTTAATAATAGGATGATAATGATAAGAGAATATCATGAAAAAGATTCAGGTATTTAAAACAAGAATAAAAAACCGCTAAACGCCGTAAAAATGAGTGGCGCACACAATATTCCGGCTACAAAAGAGCTGAGAATAAAAATATTACACGGAAAAATTCCTGTAACTTGCTGAATACCATAAATCACAAAAAATAAAAACATTATCTTGTAAAAGGTATATTTAAAATCCCTAAAAAGGGTTATATAACAACAAAATGTTTTCGGAATCAATATTCAATCATCAGTGTTATCATATGTTTACATGCTTTAAGCCACCAAAATATAAGGGTAAATACCCTTGAGTTGTTTTAAACTGTTCAGTTTACATTATATTGTCGGATTTTTAAAGGATATTAAAAATATTTCCAGATTAACCCCTGGCATCGCATGACATCAACCATATTGGTTGGAAATTTGAAGGTAGGACCTTACATGGCAGAGTTTATGTGACAGTTTTGTCACCTATGCCTAAGCGGAAAGGATCAGACATAAACAATAAACACCGCTCAGTATAGCCGAAAAACAAAAAAACTAAACTTGGAACATGTTAAGGTAAAAGGCAGTAAGTGACATTTTTATCAAAAATGAGTTATTAATCTATCCTACCTAAGCTGTAACTGCTTTAACTTTTACAAAGGGTTTGGTGCACATTTATAGTCAACTTGTAACAGAACTAGCAATGGCAAAAAGCAGTAACTAACAAAGTAACTCTCAATGTGATGGGAACAGGCAGTATCCAACGTAATAAATAACTAATTACTGCTGTTTGCCTATACAGATCTGGAACATAATTTTTAATGTGAATTTAAATGGCAGTATCTACTTAGTAAAGTAGATACTCATGTTGTATTCAAAGTTTGTATTATATAATGACATAAGGCAGTATCTTCTCAGATACTGTCATATGCGTAAACATCACCTGATTTAACATCCGTTAAAATAAACACATGACAAAATAAACCAGAAATTCCTAGTAAATTACGCGACAAATTTAGAGGTGTCTCTCATACCTGAAAACAGACGGCATTTTTGGCTTTCATTAAAACAAGATGACGTAGAAGACTTAATAATTTTCGAATAGTTTTTTCAATATTATGTAATTAATTAAGACTTTTTTCTTTTTCTAATGTGAATTACATTTGATTACACTACCGCTTTCTTCTGAATTTTTGTTTTATTATTAAGACCGATATTTGCATAAAGCTGACAATTCTACATTTCTGGTTAACCCTTATCCGGACAACACATTTTACTTACGTAACCGGGCAACTCAGGTCCGTTGGGTCCACCACTCTTCTTGAATAAACTATTCATATTTACTCATATATATATATATATATATATATATATATATATATATATATATATATATATATATATATATATATATATATATATATTTATTTTTAGCATCTTATGACGTCCCCCCATGTTAAACCGTAGTCTCTCGTGGCTTCCAGGTCTTCGTGAACTCCGATATACGGTTGCCACGAGGACTTTCCTTAAAATGTATCGCAAATGAAAGGTACCACTTCCTACAATGCTTACACAAAATATTGGCCGGACGTCCTCAGTCACGTTATCTGTATAATAATATACACATTACTTGGAGCAATTGCCGTCAGGCGCGCCATGTTCGCTTGCTGTATATCTAAAATCACTTTAACGGTTTTGATGGCATCCAAATATATATTTATTCAGTTTGCGGTTGTAGTGGTCTCCGTATATTTGAGTTTATGTCCTCATGGCTTCCACTGCGCTGTTGTCACCTCAAATGTTGGAATTTAGACTTCGGATATTTTTATAATTGATTATTGTAGTATGTTGAAAAAAATATTTTTGTGATATATTAATGATATTTTTTTGTATAATTAACAATGTATTTTTTTTTCACTGCAAAAATAAAAAATTAAAAAGTATGTTCATTGAAATTGATGAATTTATCATAACCAGTTGCCGAATCTGCTGGTCTAATTGCTCAATTATAACATATTATAGAAGTGTTAAAATTGAATTCTTAATTTTTTATTACAAAACTTTTACCTCGACAGCGTAGGGTACAAGAGGACGGCTTAAGTAAAGTAAGTACAAAATTTTTAATAATATAATTTGTTCAACTAATAGGTGCAAAGGTGTCTGGAAAATAATAAAAATGTTTAAAACATTGCTTACTTATTTCATACACTCAATGTATTTTTTTATGTAAGGATATAGAAAATAATATTTTGAAAAATATTTAAAATATAGTAGTAAGTCTTAAATTTCACATTACATAAAGTAGTTAAGTGTGCTAGTCTACAAAATTAAAAACAAATAGAATACATACTTAAAAAAATTAAAGCACTCATGCTATACCAAACGAACTACATTCTTACATATTTTAAAAAGAAAAATCTTTAATTTTGCCCAACCCGACTAAACTATCGGCAGGTAAAAAGTCTGCAGTATGCGGGGGCCCTACTGTTGAAATAGATTAGAAAATTAAAATAAACTTATCTACCATTATGAAATTCTAATTTGACACAAAAAACTGTATCCTGGATTAAGAACAAGTGTGTAGAATACTCTCGTGAATTAAGAAGCGTTTCTACTGTAGGGTGACCATATCATAAATTTGAAAAAAACGGGACACATCCAAGCAGCAGTAGCGCACCTATAATTTTTCTCTAGGGGGAAGGGGGAATTTTTCTCTAGAGGGCTTGGGCGTCGAAATTTTTTTCTATATTTTGTGAAAGACAAGTTACATTTTCCTGCTATTATTTATATATTTTTCATATGCCCTGGGGGAAAGGGGGTTTAACTCCCAACCCCCCCCACTGGGTGCGCTACTGCCAAGAAGGGTTTGGAGCGATAATACACAAACAGGGATTGAAACACCGTCTTTTAGCTAATTTGGAACCTATAAATCCTTTTCAATTTTAAATGTGTAATTTACGTACGATCAAGACTGCGAAAAGCAGAAAACTAAAAAACTACGCTAGAATGACGTGGATAAACAACCAATCCGTCAAAACAAAACAGGGAAGAATAAAAAATAGCGAGAAACACAGCAAACTCAACAAATAAAAAGAAGAAAAATGACGGGTTTCGCTGGAGGACATTAAAAAAGACAGAAAACCATCAAATATAACAATTTTACAAAAAAGTCAGATAAAAAAATACGTCCAGCATTAAAACAAGAGTACTAAAAAACAAAAAAAAAGAGAAACCCTGTTTGAAGACAAACAGATCAGCAGAATATGAGAAGAATATTACGAAAAAATGCTATTCGGTATGAAGGAAACAGATGAAGAAGAACAAGATAACAACGAAGTAGAAATTTTCACAGAAGAAAACGTACAAAAACAAATATTAAAAACATAGAAAACGGAAAAGCAGCAGAAGAAAATGAAATAACAGTGGAAAAAAATACAGAGGAAGAGAATTACATAAGGAAATAAACCAGCTAATACAACAAAAAATATGAACAAAACAGACTACCAGCCGATTGGAACGCAGATATTATAGTAGGTACCTATATACAGTAAAACCCCGCAAATCCTAACTAATTGGGGGGACAGCCTGTTCGGATTCCGAAAAGGTCGGATTATCCGAAAGTTAGCCTAACTAATGATTGAAAGTTTACTTTGTCGTTGATTTTGAGTCGCTGTGCCTGTCTCTCTCCCTCTTCCACCCATCTCAGATTGATGTCACTGATGCAGAGCCAGTGTCATCATTTGTGCTTAGTCGTTAACTCCATGGCTTGATTTCTAATTTGAATAAGCTCCATTTTCCCCCGTTCCCCTATACAAGATGGATCAGAAAACTAAGAAGAAAGTGTAATTACAGAATGGATTGAAGCTGACGACAAAGGGAGCGAAGAATTTACGGATGAATACATTGTAGACTTGGTTCAACCTCAAGGCAACCCTAATGACTAATGAAGATGAAGAAAGCGAGGAAGAAGTTTCCGTGTCATATTGAGTGTCACACGCAGATGCCACTAAAGCTCTGGGTGTGGCTCTACGTTACGTGGAGCATAACTCTGCTGCATTACCAGTAGATGTAATTTTTATGTGTAAATAGAATTAGAATTAAACAATGGTTTCGAATTCACCTGTATAAGTTGCAAGTTGGGAGGGTCAGGTAGTAAAAAAGTTACGAATTGGCCGGTGTACATTTTGATTTGAAAAAGTTTGTCATTAAGAGTTACGAGTTGGCGCGTGTCCATTGGAAGAAGGAGAATGTCACGGTTAAAGAATTTAAGGGACTGGTTTAGATGCAGTTCTATAGAACTCTTTAGAGCAGAGGTGGATAGATTAAAGATAGTGATGATGATATCCAACCTCCGATTAGGAGACGGCACTTGAAGAAGAAGAAGATATTAGATTTTACTGATTATGCCGCCCCCTTGTGATGCCGCCTGATGAGGCTGCCTCACCGCATCATAGAACGGCACGGCCCTGAAAATTACAGTCTTTTCGTTTAAGTCGCTACAGGTAAAAATAAGTAATTAAATATCTTATATCAGATAGAGTATTCATTTTTAGTAGATGAACAAAGGTTTAAAATGGCAGTTTTTGAATTTTGGTACGATTATTTGTTGCTTCGGAAGTTGCAAAAATAAACTTTTGCAAAAATAAACTTAAGACTGATATTACATGAAAAATTGGGTCAAACAGTCCATGTTCAGTCCAGATACCTATAACAAAAAATTTCAAGGTGATTCGTCAATTAGTTTACATTTTATTCAATTTGTTTAATAAAAAATCCTTTTCTTTGCAATGATAAAGCATGCTTTTCTTCATAAAATAATAATGATACAGCAATTTTGTGGAAACTACATGAAAAAAGAATAGTTATGTTTTCAAAGTTTTTAAAAAAATAATAAAAACTCATTTTTATCATTCCGAAAATATTTTAGTAAAGTAGAGTCATTTTTGGCTTATAAACAATTTGAATAACTTTGTTAGTATTGACTGCAAACTAAATTAATCGACTAAGGGATGGAAAAAACCTACCGGTTATAACCTAAACCCAGTTTTTTTAATTCGAAACAACCGGTTTTACCGGTTGTTTTTTTGTCCCGGTTATAACCGGTTTTTTTCTTTTTAAAGTAATAACCATTGAAAAACCGAATAAGTTGCCTGTGGAAAAAAATTAATTTAGAGAAAAATGAAGAAATTTTTATATATTTTCGATCTTAATCATATAATATTATAAATAATAAATGCGAAGTAATTAACCCAAACAACCATAATTAAACTTTTATTTACTAATAGAGAACTGGACGAAAGTGTCACATCAGCTTTTATGAAACAATTTTGAGAATAGTTATTTAGATTAATAAATATTTCAAAGACTGGTGAAATGGTGCATGTGATGATAATATTTACATAAAAGTATGTGAACTGCTTGAAATCGATATTCCAACCATCATCAGCTAAAAAATTGTTTATACTTGAGTACTTGAGACTTGAGACTCATGTATAATGTGAATACCGAAATACGATTAGGAATTTCCATTATGTAATTTTTAAACAATAAATAATTCTTACGAAATAAATGGTAGGTATTATACAAACGTATTAAAAAATATTACCTACTGAAATTTTTTGATGGCAATAGAGAAGTAAATACTGAATTGGTTTATCGAATTTATTTTGTAAAATACCTATAAGTCATTTGGACATTTTTTAAAACTTGATAGATCCAAGGGACATTTTGATAGATCGATAGGATCATCACTTTTGGGAATATCCCAATTATTGACAACGCAATATACGCCGACGCCGTCTACAACGAGCGACGAATCAGAGACTGGGGTACCCTGGCCCATTTTTAGGGTAACTTGAAAGCGCCTGGGAAAATTTTTATATGTTGAATTGGTTGGGGAATTTTTCGGGAGGAAAATTGAGCAAACTAAAGTGCAATATAAATGTAACATTATAACTTATTGAGTATTTGCTTTTGATTAAAAAAAAAACCGAAAACCTGTTTTTGGAACAACCGATTTTTTGACCGGTTATAACCGCCAGGTTGAACCGTAAGTTAAAAAAACCCGTATAACCAAAAACCGGTTTTTTGTTCAACAAGCGCCATCCCTAGACTTTAGGATTTAAAAAGCTGGTACTTTTATATTATTATTATATTATCGGTTTATAACGTTCTTCGTCTTCCGATACCCGTTCGCCATTCCTCTCTGTCCGTACATTGATCTACTTGCAGACCTCTTTCATCCATGGCTTTGTTTATTCCTGCCTGCCAACTTTTCCTCGGTCTACCTCATCTTCTTCTATCTTGCAGTTTCCATTTTTGCCCTTGTTTTGGGATTCTGTCTTCATGCATTCTTTATACGTGACCAAACCATCGTAGTTGTATTTCGTTGGTTTCGTCATTTATTGTATGTGTGACCTTCATTATTTCTCGTATCCGTTCATTGGTGACATGTTCTCTTCTTGATCTTCCTGCAGCCCTTCTCCAGAAATCCATTTCGGTGATCTCTAACATTCGTTTTGATTTTTCCTTCATATGCCATACTTCGCAGCTGTATGTTATAATGCTTTTCACTCCGGCGTTATAGATCTTTTTCTTGTTTTGGTTGTTTACCTGCTTGTCCCAGAGTACTGAGTTTAGGAGCCTAATTGCTTTCCTGCCCTGAGTGTTTCGTTCTTTAACGGCTCCGTCTAGTGTTCCATCATTCGTGATTTTCATAATCATACCCAGGTATTTATATTCGTTACATTTACTGATTGTTTCTCCTCCTTCTATAGTCGAGGAAATGAAGCATTTTGACTCGCAATTTTTTCGTCCAGCATGGATTTACTTGAAATTTTCACAGAAGGTAGGGCGTAGGGAATAGGCCAAGGATCATTTTCTATATCATGCCGCTGTACGCTAAAAGCTTGGGGTGGTTGCCACCCCATCTCGGGGACGGGAAATTTTGATTGCATTTTAAGCATGTAAATCGATGTAAAAAGTAATTCTAAGAAAGAAATATTTTTTACATTTTCTTCGTAAAACTAATATTTTTCGAGTTATTCGCGCTTGAAAGTAACAGTTTTTCGACGAAAAAATCGACTTTTTTAGAGGGTTTTTTGAGAATACCTCGAAAAATATGCATTTTATCAAAAAATACTGTAGATATGAAAAATTTATCTTTTAGTAACACAAATTACCCCTGTAGTTATCACATTGTTTTCGATGTGTACTTTTACATAAATGTTAAAAAAAACTTTTACCTTGATTAATTACGGTCAAAGTTAGGCACTTTTTTTTATTTAATTCACAGCTAGTTTCTTTATAACAATTAAGAAACCTAACTAGCGCTATTTTAAAGTTCAAGGTATGTATATAGTTTATGTGTAAAAGTTTGAGTAAACTTGAACAGAGTTGTTAATATATCTTTAAAAATGACGTCCTAACAAAATCGACTCGTGGTCTGTGGAGCGGAATTATTAAAATCCGTGCACTCAAAAAATGAAATTAACTTTTCAAAGATATGTTGCGCTTAATATCTCCGGAGTTTGTTGATGGACTTTGATCATTATTTTTTTAATTTATATATACCTGTAGTTTTGTAAAGTATGTTATGTACACATATACCCACCTAACAATACAAAATGTTATGTATACATATACAAGTATATGTATACATATATAATTTCATAAAAATCGTTCAAGCGGTATCGGAGGATTATGGCAACTAACATTACGACAGGAGAATTTTATAGATGTAAATAAATAGATAACTATTAAAAAATAGGGGTTGGTGGCAGAAAGGTGAAAATTAAGGGTTGTATATATTTTTAATGGTACATAATATAAAATGAAGGTAGACAATTTTCTCCAAAACAATAAAAAAGTGGCAGGGGGCAACCCCCCTTATAACGTATGGGTGTAAATAATAGATTACCACCTATTTTCAGTCCTACAGAATATACGTGTAAAATTTCATAAAAATCGGTCAAGCCGTTTCGGAGGAATATGATAACTAACACTGTTACAGGAGAATTTTATGTACATAGAAGTAACTGTGAATTAAATAAGTAATAAAAGTGGCTAACTTTGCTCGTAATTAACCTAGGCGAAAAGTTTTTTTTTGAAAATTCGTGTAAAAATATCAGCTTTTCAAATCCCAACGCAGATTTAGTCAATATGTTAATATGGTTATTAAAATTGTTTAGAAGCCAAAAATGATTCTACTTGCGTAAAATGTTTTCAGAATGCTAAAAATGACTTCTTATTGATTTTTTAAATAAGTTGAAAATATAAGTATTCTTCTTTCCTGTGGTTTCCACAGAATTGCTGTATTATTATAATTTTCTGAACAATAACATTGCAAAAAAAGCTCTTTGTGATAAACAAATCGAATAAAATTGAAACTAATTGACAAATCGTCTTCAAATTTATTGTGCATTATGGACTGTTTGACTCAACATTTCATGCAATATCAAAGTCTTAATTTCATTTTTATAACAATTTTTTTATAAGTTATAACAATTTTTTATTTTCGAAATTTAGTTTTATTTTGCAATTTCCGAAGTAACAAATAATTGGATCAAAATTTAAAAAATTTTAAACCTTTGCTTATCTACTAAAAGGTGAATAATCTAAATAAGATATTTAATTACCTTATTTTTACCTGTAGCGATTTAAACGAAAAACTGTCATATTTGACCCTTATTTGTTAATTACTAAAATTCTCGTCCGAACTGTGACGGGCATTGTTGTATTTATAATGTAATAGGTATAACTCCAAAAAACCCATTTGCAACCTGGCTGGTCAAGTGTCCCGACAAAAACCTTATTTTTCTGGACTATTGCAACTAAGAGAAGAAAGAAAGAAATTTAAAAAAAATGTTACAAAAAGAAGCAACCGAAGAAGGAAAAAGCAGTAGAAAGGAAATACAAAGAAAAAATATAGCGGTTAAAAAGCAAGCTAGGAAAGACAAAAGATACTATGTATATGATATGGTAAAAATGTCAGAAAAAGCTGCGCAAGAAAACGACCTGAAGATACAGTACAATATCATCCGAAATTTGACAGGGAAAACACTAAACAGTAATAAACAAATCAAAGATAAACAAGGAAATATAATTAAATCAGAACATAAAATAATACAAAGATGAAAACAACACTGCGAGGAAATATACTCCAAACACCAGATATAGACGAAGATAACGTAATACAGGAAATAAACATTAGAACAATTGAAATTACGAAAGAAGAAATACAAAACACACTGAATCAACTAAAAAAATGGCAAAGCCGCTGAAAGCGACAACCTACCGATAAATTTAATAAAGGCGGGCGCAAACAAATTAGTAGAAATGTTACACAAACTCAAGATATGGGCCGACCAGGAGCTCCCACATAAATGGAACGAGGGTGTAACCATTAAGACACCAAAAAAGGGCGATTTAAATAAATGCGAGAATTGGCGAGCAATAACACTGCTAAGAGCCACATTCAAAATAATGTCAAATATCATATTGAATAGACTGAAGCCAGAAATAGACAAGAAACTAAGACTAAGAAGCAACCAAGAAGGCTTTCGCGCAAAACGCTCCACCATCGACCACATTTGTACTCTATCAGCATCTCTGTATCTTGTACCTGTACCGCTGTATCTCCTGTACTCTACAATTATCTTGGAACAAGCTAGTGAATGGCAAAAAAATATAAACATAATGTTTACTTTGACTTTGACTTTGAAAAGGCATTCGATAGTATAAACAGAGAACAAATGTGGAAGATTCTAAAACTATATGGACTACCGATAAAATACATCAACTTAATCAGACTATTTGACAAGAAATATACAGCCAGACTAGAACATGCGGGAAAAATGGTAGTAGATGTAGTTATACAAAGCGGAGTTAAGCAAGGATGTGTGCTATCCCCGACATTATTTCTAATAATAACGGACTGGATCATGCAGAAAGTAAGCAATAATAAAACAGGTATTAGATTGAAATTGCATGACTAGTTGGAGGATTTGTAGTTCCCAGATGACATTTTTCCCCTAACCGAACATAGCAGCCATAAGCAAAAGAAGCTTGCAAAATACTCCAGGGTAATGGGCCTGAAGATAAAGACAAAAAAAAAACAAAACTTAAAAAACAGCAACCAAGAAACTAAAATTAAAATACAAGGAAGACATACAGGAGGTAGATAACTTTACATATTATCTGGGATCAAACATGGAAAAAAAGGCGCTAGTAGATCAGATGTAGAAAAAAGGATAGTAAAGGCACAATATGCACTCATTATATATTCATAATGCATTAAGGAAAATCTTGAACACACGCGATATATCAGAATTAACCAAAATCAAAATATTTACAGAAAGAGACAGGAAGAAACAACTAGCAAAAAATTAAAAACCTTTATAAATAAATCGTTGAGGATAATCCTAAAAATATACTGGCCAGATAAAATAAAAAACATAGATCTACGGAGAAGAACAAAACAAGAGAAAATAACAGTCACGATTAAAAATAGGAAATGGAAATGAATTACACGGACTCTGAGGAAGGATCGAAATAATATAACCAAAAAAGCACTCGAATACCAACCAGACGAAAGAAGAAGAAGAGGAAGACCTGATAATAGCTGGAGAAGAACTGTAATAAGAGGTCATGAAAGAATTGGCCTGAGATGGAGAGAAGTCAAACAGAGAGCGAGAAACAGAGAGCAATGGAAAATACTTGTATAGCAAATTTCGAAAGAATAAAACAGATAAGGATGCGCTGGGAAGGGATTACAGGAAGAGAGAGAGAGAGAGAGAGAGAGAGAGAGAGAGAGAGAGAGAGAGAGAGAGAGAGAGAGACAGTACCGATTATTATCAAAATAAAATTTAATAATATACCTAACCTAACTTATCGAAAGGCTCATCAAACAATTATTAACTTTAAAAAATAAAAATTTGTCAAGGGTATATAGTGGCATTGTTAAGTATATTACAATATAACTTATTCCATCGAAATCTTCCGAAATCCATAATCTTCTTCCATCGAAATAAAATAGAAAATCTAAAAGTTTAGAAAATACATCATTCATAACTACACCCAAGAAATAAGTTTTTCTAACCTGATTTAAGAGTATAAAAAAACGAAAACAAACAATTTACAGCAAATCCTTATCGTATATCCGAGCAAAACCACCTAATTGGCAAAAGTTATAAATAGAATTTGTCTGGGTTCTACAACTAAATTTGCACTTAAACACGACCAAGGTTAAATATTTTACTTGATATTATAAGTACGTTGTTGCCAGTATAACGGATGCCAAAGCGAGCGCTAACTGTATGAAATTATTCTTGTTAATATACACGCTGTATATTGATCGGAAGTCACGAAGAGTCAAAACTATACAGAAGCCACGAGGGACGCAAATACAATATATATATATATATATATATATATATATATATATATATATATATATATATATATATATGCATTTGCGTCCCTCGTGGCTTCTGTATAGTTTTGACTCTTCGTGACTTCCGATCAATATACAGCGTGTATATTAACAAGAATGATTCCATACAGTTAGCGCTCGCTTTGGCATCCGTTATACTGGCAACAATGTACTTATAATATCAAGTAAAATATTTAACCTTGGTCGTGTTTACGTGAGAATTTAGTTGAAGAACCCAGACAAATTCTATTTATAACTTTTGCCAACTAGGTGGTTTGCTCGGATATACGATAAAGATTTGCTGTAAATTCTTTGTTTTCGTTTTTATACTCTTAAATCAGGTTAGAAAAACTTATTTCTTGGGTGTAGTTATGAATAATGGATTTTCTAGACTTTAAAATTTTCTATTTTATTTCGATGGAAGATTATGGATTTCGGAAGATTTCGATGGAATAAGTTATAATGTAATATACCTAATACCACTATATACCCTTGACAATTTTTTTTTTTTAGTTAATAATTGTTTGATGAGCCTTTCGATAGGTTAGGTTAGGTTTACCTTAAATTTTATTTTGATAAATAATCAGTATTGTTTCTCTCTCTCTCTCTCTCTTTCTCTCTCCCTCTCTCTCTCTCTCTCTCCCTCTCCTTGTAATACCTTCCCTTATTATGAAGTATTGGGCGCTCTTGCGTTTCTTAGCCAAAAATCAAAGATGGCTGATTCGCAGGATTAGCGCATTCTTTTCTGTTTTATTCTTTCGAAATTTGCTATACAAGTATTTTCCATTGCTCTCTGTTTCTCGCTCTTTGTTTGACTTCTCTTCATCTCAACGCCAATTCTTTCATGATCTCTTGTAACAGTTCTTCTCCAGCTATTAATATTTAGATTTTGGTTAACTGTGATATATCGCCTGTGTTCCAGATTTTCCTTAAGAGGAAACAGTAGCGATCAACAGGTAGCGAAAATGCGTTCCAAGATTGCGGCTGTAATTTTGAATATTTTTTCGAAATATTTGGCACACGTATTCGTAATATAATAAAGAATGGCGGTACAGAGCCCAATTTGAAAAATATATTAATATGTAGAAATTACTCTGTAATTAAATACAATATTAAAAAAACGAGCCTGTACTGCCATTAAGAAGAACAAAAAAATACACTTCCTTCAAATAAACTTCTTTATCCGATGCCTAGATTTTGTGTAATTTTGGAACTACTAAAATTTTTTATTTCATTAGTACAGTAGAACCCCGCAAATCCGAACTAATTGGGGGGACAGCCTGTTCGGATTCCAAAAAGTTCAGATTATCCGAAAGTTAGCCTTAACAAGTAGTTCAAAGCTTTCATTGTGATTTTGAGTAGCCAAACGTTCTCGCAAGAGTGTGGACAATATTTTTGGACTCAAGTTGACTACGAGAGAACCAAAGTAAGTTTGTGTTTAACCTTTATAAACACTTTATAAACCTATATATTAAAGTATAATATTTATTTTTAAGAAATTTTAAATGCCAAAGTCCTAGTAATCCTACATTGTCCAATTTTCTGGCTTTACTCTGTATAATAAACATGTTTTTAAGTTTTTGTCTTGAATTTTTAAATTTTTTTCATTTTCCGTTGGTTCGGATTTGCCGAAAGTTCGGATTCGCGGGGTTCGGATTTACGGGGTTCTACTGTAGTTCCAAAATGACACAAAATCTAGGCATCGGAAAAAAAGTTTATTTGAAGAAAGTATATTTTTTTGTTCTTCTTAATGGCGGTACGGGCTCGTTTTTTTAATATTGTATTTAATTACAGAGTAATTTCCACATATTAATATATTTTTCAAATTGGGCTCTGTACCGCCATTCTTTATTATATTACGAATACGTGTGCCAAATATCTCGAAAAAATATTCAAAATTAGAGCCGCAATCTTGGAACGCGTTTTGGCTACTTGTTGATCGCTACTGTATCACCTTAATGCATTATATGATTATATAATGAGTGCATATTGTGCCTTTACTATCCTTTTTTCTAGAACTGCTCTACTAGCGCCTTTTTTCCATGATCGATCCCAGATATGTAAAGTTATCTACATACCTCCTGTATTTGTCTTGCTTGTATTTTAATTTTAGTTTCTTGGTTGCTGTTTTTTTTTAAGTTTGGTTTTTTTTTGTCTTTATCTTCAGGCCCATTATCTTGGGAGTATTTTGCAAGCTTGTCGATCTTCTTTTGCTTATGGCTGCTATGTTCGATTAGGGGACAAAATGTCATCTGCGAACTACAAATCGTCCAACTAGTTATGCAATTTCCATCTAATACCTGTTTTATTATCGCTTATTTTCTGCATGATTCAGTCCGCTTTTATTATAAATATTGTCGGGGATAGCACACATTTTTGTTTAACTCCGCTTTGTATAGCTATATCTACTACCATTTTTCCCGCATGTTCTAGTCTGGCTCTATATTCCCTGTAAAATAGTCTGATTAAGTTGATTTATTTTATCGGTAGTCCATATAGTTTTAGAATCTTCCACATTTGTTCTCTGTTTATACCATCGAAGGCCTTTTCAAAGTCAAAGTGAAAGTAAACATGTTTATATTTTTTTGCCATTCACCAGCTTGTTCCAAGATAATTATAGAGTACAAGAGATACAGAGGTACAGGGACAAGATACAGAGGTAGGTACAGATATAATACAAATGTGGTCGATAGTGGAGCGTTTTGCGCGAAAACCTTCTTGGTTGTTTCTTAGTCTTAGTTTCTTGTCTATTTCTGGCTTCAGTCTATTCAATATGATATTTGACATTATTTTGAATGTGGCACTTAGCAGTGTTATTTCTCGCCAATTCTCGCATTTATTTAAATCGCCCTTTTTTGGTATCTTAATGGTTAAACCCACGTTCCATTTCTGTGGGAGCTCCTGGTCGGCCCATATCTTGTTAAAGAATTTGTGTAACATTTGTACTGATTCGTTTGCGTCCGCCTTTATTAAATCTATCGGTAGTTTGTCGCTTTCAGCGGCTTTGCCATTTTTTTAGTTGATTCAGTGTGTTTTGTATTTCTTCTTTGGTAATTTCAACTGTTCTAATGTTTATTTCCTGTATTACACTATCTCCGTCTATATGTGGTGTTTGGAATATATTTCCTCGCAGGGTTCTTTTCATCTTTGTATTATTTTATGTTCTGATTTAATTATATTATTTCCTTGTTTATCTTTGATTTGTTTATTACTGTTTAGTGTTTTCCCTGTCAAATTTCGGATGATATTGTACTGTATTTGATGGTCGTTTTCTTGCGCAACTTTTTCTGACATTTTTACCATATGATTTACGTAGTATCTTTTGTCTTTTCTGGCTTGCTTTTTAACCGCTATATTTTTCTTTGTATTTCCTTTCTACTACTTTTCCTTAAAATAAGGTTTTTGTCAGGACACTTGACCAGCCAGGTAGCAAATGGTTCTTTTAGAGTTATACCTATTACATTATAAATACAACAATGCCCGTCACAGTTCGGACGAGTTTTAATTATTAACAAATAAGGGTCAAATATGACAATTTTTTCGTTTAAATGGCTACAGGTAAAAATAACGTAATTAAATATCTTATTTAGAAATGAAGTATATATCTTAATATATCTTATTTAGATTATTCATCTTTTAGTAGATAAGCAAAGGTTTAAAATGGAAGTTTTTGAGTTTTGTTCTGATTATTTGTTACTTCGGAAATTGCAAAATAAAACTAAATTTCGAAAATAAAGAAATTGCTATAACTTTTGCAAAAATGAACTTAAGACTTTGATATTGCATGAAATGTTGAGCCAAACAGTCCACATAATGCATAAAAAAATGCAAGACGATTTGTCAATTAGTTTAAATTGCATTCGATTTGTTTATCACAAAGAACTTTTTTGCAATGTTGTTGTTCAGAAAATAATAATGATACAGCAATTCTGTGGAAACCACAGAAATGAAGAATACTTACATTTTCAACTTATTTAAAAAATCAATAAGAAGTCATTTTTACCATTCTGAAAACATTTTACGAAAGTAGAATCATTTTTGGCTTATAAACAATTTGAATAACCATATTAACATATTGACTAAATCTGCGTTGGGATTTGAAAAGCTGATATTTTGACACGAATTTAAAAAAATAAACTTTTCGCCTAGGTTAATTACGAGCAAATTAAGCCACTTTTATTACTTATTTAATTTACAGTTACTTCTATATACATAAAAGTCTCCTGTAACAGTGTTAGTTATCATATTCCTCCGAAACGTCTTGGCAGATTTTTATGAAATTTTACACATATATTCTGTAGGATTGAAAATAGATTGTAATCTATTATTTATACCCATAAGTTATAAGGGGGTTACCCTCTGCCACTTTTTTATTGTTTTAGAAAAAATTGTCTACCTTAATTTTATAGTATGTACCATTAAAAATATATATACAACCCTTAATTTTCACCCTTCTATCACCAAGACCCTATTTTTTAATAGCCATCTATTTATTTACATCTATAAAATTCTCCTGTCGTAATGTTAGTTGCCATAATCCTCCGATACCGCTTGAACGATTTTTATGAAATTATATATGTATACTCGAAGGTCTTAGAATCATAATTATCGTCCCCATAACATTTTGTATTGTTAGGTAGGTATATGTGTACATAACATACTCTACAAGACTACAAGAAATATATATAAATTTAAAAAAAATAATGATCAAAATCCATCAACTATCTCTGGAGATATAAAGAGCAACATATCTTTGAAAAATAAATTTCATTTTTTGAGTGCACGGATTTTAATAATTCCCCTCCACCGACCACGAGTCGATTTCGTTAGGGCGTTATTTTTAAAGATATATTAACCACTCTGTTCAAGTTTACTCAAACTTTTACATATAAACTATATACATACCTTGAACTTCAAACTAGCGCTAGTTAGCTTTCTTAATAAAAAAAAGTGGCTAACTTTGACCGTAATTAACCAAGGTGAATGTTTTTTTAACATTTATGTAAAAGTACACATCGAAATCAATGTGATAACTACATGGGTATTTCCTGTACACCAACAATCAGCAAAATATACGGAAGGATCTTAAAAAACCGAATAGAGACGAATACAAGAAAATGGAAGCAGAAGAACAAGCAGGATTTAGAGCCGGAAGATCTACAATTGATCACCTTTTTGCAATCGCACAAGTCATGGAAAAGAAAACAGCGATTAACCAAGAGATTCATTTCGTATATTATATTGATCTGAAAAAGGCATACGACAGTGTACCTTCGGTAAAGTTATGGGAGGCAATGGAGAATACAAATATAAACATAGAAATGTGAAAAGTGAAAATTACCCCTAACTGTAAAAAATTATAAAACAACATTTTTAACTTTAATATTGTCAACATTTGGTTTTTATTAGGTACATAATGATTGTTTTATGCTTTAAGATATACTATCATAATATTTCAACCCTTAAAACCACCCTTGTTGAAGCTATATATAAAAAAATTACTTATCCTAAAAGAATAAAAATTATAAAACAACATTTTTAACTTTAATATTGTCAACATTTGGTTTTTATTAGGTACATAATGATTGTTTTATGCTTTAAGATATACTATCATAATATTTCAACCCTTAAAACCACCCTTGTTGAAGCTATATATAAAAAATTACTTATCCTAAAAGAATCATTTCGGCTTGCATCGATTTATATAAAAATTTGGGATTAGGATCATATCACCCTGTACTTCATATTCTAGATCATGCTTAAGGGCGTTGATTATTTTAGGGGTGTAACCTACCCCTTATTGACAAAAATATATAAAAACATTGTAAATTTTAATATGGGTAAAATTTGGTTTTGATTGGTTAAATAATGATTGCTTTATACTTTAGGATAAAATATCATATTTCAACCCTTAAAAACCACCCTTAATAACATCACAATTTTTATAAGTAGATAGTTTAATAGATCTATACAGAAAAAAAGTAGAATTAAAGAATTACAAAAACATTTATTTACAAAAAAATACGAATTTACAAATATGTACAAATACAAATAGTTTTTTAGTCATCTTCCAGTATATCAACCGGTTCTGTGGTATTATACATACATTGAAAATTATCCATAAGCAGCCTATTCGATATTTAAAAAAAATCGTTTTCTAAACATGGCTCCTTCATTTTTGACGATAAAAAGTTTTTTCAAAAATAATTCTGTAGGATTTTTGAAGAGTTCTAAGACCGTGAAAACTAAATTCTGTAAGATCCCTTAGTTTTTAATTGGGGTGAGTTTAAAAGACTCGAATAAGGGGGTGTCTGCTCGTAAATAGAGGTTTCAAATAGCCATAGTATCTCGCTATCTGTTCACTGTAATGAAAATACATGCACAAGAGAATTTTACTTATTAAATAATAAGCTACAATTTAATAGTCCATAATTTTTTCGTATCTCCAGTATTTTCGGAGATATTTTGAGGTAAAAGGTGACATAGGAAATTGCAAAAAATCAATTTTTCTTTAAAGTCCAATTTTTCTAAAATTAGGCCTTTTAAATAGGTCAAACTTCTTGGGTGTATTGATAATACGAATATAAAGGGAATTACAGAAAGGCGAAGACCAATTTTTAATTAGTAGGGTAGTTAGGGGGTTGTTTTCACTGATTTTTTCATAGAGAATAGCAGGTACCGAAATTTTTTGATCATAAGTCGCTTAATTTTCATGCTAGGAGCTTCATATTATTATTTTTTGAAAGGTCTATCATTATACTTAAAAAGATTATTTAAGTTTAATTTAATTTGTGTTACTAAAAGATGCATTTTTGATATCTACAGTTTTTTTGATTAAATCCATATTTTTCGAGGTATTCTCAAAAAACCATCTAAAAAAGTCGATTTTTTCGTCGAAAAACTGTTACTTTCATGCGCGAATATCTCGAAAAATACTAGTTTTACGAAGAGAATGTAAAAAACATTTTTTTCTTAGAATTCATTTTTACATCGATTTACGTGGTTAAAATATAATAAAAAATTCCCGTCCCCGAGATGGGGTGGCAACCACCCCAAGCTTTTAGCGTACAGCGGCATGATATAGAAAATGATCCTTGGACTATTCCCTACCCTCTGTGAAAATTTCAAGTAAATCCATGCTGGACGAAAAAATTGCGAGCCAAAATGCTTCATTTTCTCGACTATAGAAGAAGGAGAAACAATCAGTAAATGTAACGAATATAAATACCTGGGTATGAAAATCACGAATGATGGAACACTGGACGGAGTCATTAAAGAACGAAATACTCAGGGCAGGAAAGCAATTAGGCTCCTAAACTCAGTACTCTGGGACAAGCAGATAAACAACCAAAACAAGAAAAAATCTATAACGCCGTAGTGAAAAGCATTATAACATACAGCTGCGAAGTATGGCATATCAAGGAAAAATCAAAACAAATGTTAGATGTCACTGAAATGGATTTTTAGTGAAGAGCTGCAGGAAGATCAAGAAGAGAACATGTCACCAATGAACGGATACGAGAAATAATGAAGGTCACACATACAATAAATGACGAAATCAACGAAATAAACTACGATGGTTGGGTCACGTACAAAGAATGCATGAAGATAGAATCACAAAACAAGTGCAAAACTAGAAACCGCAAGGTAGAAGAAGAAGAGGTAGACCGAGAAAAAGTTGGCAGGCAGGAATAAACAAAGCCATGGATGAAAGAGGTCTGTAAGTAGATCAATGTGCGGACAGAGAGGAATGGCGAACGGCGAACGGGTATCGGAAGACGGAGAAGGTTATAAACCGATAATACAATAATAATGTAAAAGTACCAGCTTTTTAAATCCTAAAGTCTAGGGATGGTGCATGGCGGTTGTTGAACAAAAAACCGGGTTTCGGTTATACCGTTTTTTTTACTTACGGTTTAACCTGGCGGTTATAACCGGTCAAATAACCGGTTGTTCCAAAAACCGGTTTTCGTTTTTTTAATCAAAAGCAAATAGGTTATAATGTTACATTTATATTGCACTTTAGTTTGCTCAATTTTCCTCCCGAAAAATTTCCCAACCAATTCAACCTATAAAAATTTTCCTAGGCGCTCTCAAATTACCCTAAAAATGGGCGAAAGTACCCCAATCTCTGATTCGTCGCTCGTTGTAGACGGCTTCGGCGTATAGTGCGTTGTCAATAATTGGGATATTCTCAAAAATGATGATCCTACCCGATCTACCGAATGTCCCTTAGATCTATCAAGTTTAGAAAAATATCCAAATGACTTATATTTTACTTAAAAATAAATTCGATAAACCAATTCATTATTTACTTCTCTATTGCCATCAAAAAATTTCAGTAGGTTATATTTTTTAATACGTTTGTAATACCTACCTTTTATTTCCTAATATTTAAAAATTACATATTGGAGATTCCTAATCGTATTTCGGTATTCACATTTCATACAAGACTCTCAAGTCTCAAGTACTCAAGTATAAACAATTTTTAGATGATGGTTGGAATATCGATTTCAAGCAGATCACTTACTTTTTTACGTAACTATATTATCATCTAAAACTAAATAACTATTTCCAAAATTGTTTCATAAAAGCTGATGTGACAATTTCGTCCAGTTCTCTATTAGTAAATAAAAGTTGAATTATGGTTGTTTGGGTTAATTACTTATTACTTCGCATATTATTTATAATACATATGATTGAGATCGAAGATAGATAGAAATTTCTTCATTTTTCTCTAAATAAATTTTTTTCCACAGGTAACTTATTCGGTTTTTCACCGGTTATTACTTTAAAAAGAAAAAACCGGTTATAACCGGGACAAAAAAAAACGGTAAAACCGATTATTTCGAATTAAAAAACCGGTTTTAGGTTATAACCGGTAGGTTTTTCCCATCCCTAAATCGATTAATTTAGTTTGCAGTGAATACTTAACAAAGTTATTCAAATTGTTTATAAGCCAAAAATGACTCTACTTTACTAAAATATTTTCGGAATGATAAAAATGACTTTTTATTATTTTTTTAAAAACTTTGAAAACATAAGTATTCTTTTTTCATGCGGTTTTCACATAGCAAATTTTTTATTTTTGAAATTTAAGTTTTATTTTGCAACTTCCGAAGCAACAAATAATCGTACCAAAATTCAAAAACTGACATTTTTGACCCTTATTTGCTAATAACTAAAATTATCGTCCGAACTGTAACGGACATTTTTATATTTATAATGTAATAGGTATATAGTATCCAAAAAATCCGTTTGCAACCTGGCCGGTCAAGTGTTCCGAACGTATATTTTTGCCTTATTTCCCTGGAGTACAATGTGTCTCCGGTTATCCATTTCTTTTCTCTTTTTTTTTTTCATCCCTATAATTTCTTTTGCAGTTTTTGCATAATATCCTTGAAGTTCTTCCATATTTCTTCCACTGTTTCCTCATGTTGGGACACTGCTGTTCGGTTTAATTTCAATCTTTTGTGAATTCGATTCTTGTGTTTACTTTCCGGTTTTTGTCTTTGGCTAATTTCATCTTTATTTTGACCCTTACTTCAAAGATGCATGTCTTTGATATGTTTAATTGCAGACCAAATATTTGATTTTCGTTTTCAACCAGTCGTGTAAGATCAATCAGCTCTGATTGACTATTTGCAAGAAGGGCTGTGTCATCTGCGAAACGTAGGTTGTCTATTTTATGATTATTTATTGAGATGACTTTTTCCCATCCTTCAAGTGCTCTTCTCATAATATGCTCTTCATATATGTTGAATAATCGTGGAGATAGTATACATCCCTGTCTGACACCCTGTTCTGGATGAAATTCCTTTGAAAGTGTGTCAAGCACTTTAACTGATCCAATAGTGTGTTCGTATAGTTCAGTTATAAGCGAAATAAGGTGTTGGGGTACGCCTACTTCTTTTAGTATTTGCCATAAGTGTCTACACTTGACCCTGTCGAACGCCTTACGATAATCTATAAAGCATATGTACAGTGGAATATTAAATTCCCTATATTTTTCGATTATCTGTCTTATATTCAACAGGTGTTCTCGAGTACCTCTACCTTTGGTAAATCCAGTTTGCTCTTGTGGAATTTCTCTTTGAAGGAATGTTTTTAGTCTCTCATTAATTATATTTAGTATTATTATACTGGCATGTGATATAAGAGAAATAGTTCTATAATTGTCGCATTTATGGAAGCTGCCTTTTTTATGAATTGTTGTTATTGTAGATTTTGTCCAGTCTTCAGGCCATTGTTTAGAATGCCATATTTGGTTACAGAGTAGATGAAGTAATTTTACGCCAGTTTCTTCTGTGGCTTTGAGTATTTCTGCTGTTATCATATCTGGACCTGGTGCTTTATTATATTTAAGCTTAATGATCACTAGTCTTACTTTATTTTCAAGTATATCAGGTTCTCCTTCTACTTCATCAAAGATTTGGTTAACAGGTTCTTGGGGTTAATCATCTTTATATAGGTACCTGCAATACGATCTCCATGTCTCTGCTATATCTTCTCTGATTGTTCTCAGAGTTCCAGTGTTGTCTTCAATGGCCCAAGTTCTGGCTTTGAAGTATCTTGTTAAGTAGCGTATTTTTCTAAATAGATCTCTCGGCTGATTATTCTGATCATGTCTCTCAATTTCTTTGCATATACTTTGATAGTACAGTTTTTTATCTGCCTTGCATCTTCGCTTTACTTTTTTATTGAGGTTTCTTAAACTAGCTTTTTTCCTTTCACTATGCATACCACTTTGACAAAGATTTCTTCTATTCTCAATGATTTGAAAGGTTCCATCTGTTATCCAGTGTTTCCGTTTCACAGGATTAGGTGTTGTTACACAATGTTTAAAAGTCTCCCATATTTCTTGTGATGTTCCGTTACGAATAGAGGGCATTATTTTATGTAATTGCTTCTTGGAGAAGTTCGTCCTGCGTTTTTAGTTCTATCTAATGATCTATCTGATTATATCTATTATACAGGTGGTGACATTATAATTGATATATTATAGTATGAGAATAGAAAAATTATATTATTAAAAATATTGTAATAAATAATTATATCTATGCATCTATAAGCGAGGTTCCTATAGCCTCTGCTACTTCTCGCATTTCGACCGCTATTTTTTCTGTCCATCCATTCGTCTTCTTTGATGGCTTTATCTCTCATGATGTACTGTACATCTTCTTCCCAGGTAACTGAAGGCCTTCCCCTTCTTCTTCTTTGTTGTGGTATGTAATTTAAAGCTTTCTTTGGCCATCTATCTTCATTCATTCGTTTGACGTGACCATACCACACTAGTTGTCTCGTTTCAATTCTATCTACACTGGAATATACAGTTTTTGTCCTCCTTCCTGATGCGATCTTTTATATACCACACGCTCTCCTTAGATAATCTATTTCTACTACCTACTTCTATTCTCTTTCTATCTTTTTTTGTGATCTGCCAAACTTCTGCTCCATAAGTCATAATAGGCTCTACCAAGGTACGATAGATTGTCGTTTTTTGTCTTATCTCTTTAGACCATAGTAGAGAGCTTAGAATGTTTACCGCTATTTTGCCCTGCTGTGTTCTGTTTTCGATGTCTCTTTTGCCTTCTTTAGATAATATAGATTCGAGATATTTATATTCTTTAAATGTATTTGTTGTTCTAATTTCTAAATCTGGATCTCCTAATAAAGAATTAAGAATTAAATTCTAACACTTCTATAATATGTTACAATTGAGCAATTAGACTACCAGTTTCGGCAACTGGTTATGATAAATTCATCAATTTTAATGAACATACTTCTTAATTGTTTTTATTCTTGCAGTAAAAAAATACACTGTTAATTATACAAAGAGAATATCATTAATCTGTCACAACAATAATTGTTTTAACATACTACAATAATCATTTATAAAAATATCCGAAGTCTAAATACCAACATTTGAGGTGGCAACAGCGTAGTAGAAGCCATGAGGACATTAACTGAAATATACGGATTCCGCGACAACCTTAAAATGAATAAATATATATTTGGACGTCATCAAAACCGTTAAAGTGATTTTAGATATACAGCAAGCGAACGTGGCGCGCCTGACGGCAAGTGCCTCAAGTAATGTGTATATTATTATACAGATAACGTGTCTGAGGACATCCGGCCAATATTTTGTTCAAGCATTGTAGGAAGTGGTACCTTTCACCTGCGATAAATTTTAGAGAAAATCCTCGTGGCAACCGTATATCGGAGTCCACGAAGACCTGGACGTCACGAGAGACTACAGTTTAACATGGGGGGACGTCATGAGATGCTAAAAATAAATATATATATATATATATATATATATATATATATATATATATATATATATATATATAATATTCTTTTTGATTTTTTAATAAAGTTAAATTTAAATTGTCTAGATTAAAAAAGGTGCTACTATAGTATGCGGTCTACCTTGAGGGTGCGATCTAACTGAATGATTTGCACAAAATAATTAAATGCAAGAAAACTTTTGTAGAAAAAATATTTATTCACAAGTAATGAACATTTGGAGCCAGATAAAGACAATAAATAAATCAAAACTTTTCCAAATCTACCAGGCCATTTTATTTGAAAAGAGGGGTTGATCTTTACGCATACCCTGAACAAATATTACGGTGTTGTTGCCTTTCATTATTGTGTGAAAATCCTTCTTAGAAAATATTATGGTAATTAGCAGCTCATGTATAAAGTACCTACCTACAAAACAATCTTTACAAAATGAATAAAACGCATAAGTCAGAAGAATAGTATTATTTTACTTTTACAAATTAATACTTTGTCATATCAATTTAATATTTTAGTTAGGACTAAGCCACAAGATTAGCTTATTCCCAAGTAGAATAGTAAATTGATATGGCAAATTAAATTATTATTAATGTTGTTCTGAAGCTATTTTCTTGTGGCATTTTTATAATCAAGTATATTCAAATGGGAAATAAGCCACAATTTTACCTAAAAAATGATTTTATTAACGTTTCGACGCCCAAGTCGGGTGTCGTTGTCAAAATACAAAATAATATTAAATAAACAAAAATGTTGTTGCTTAGTAAAAAATTCTTCTAATAATTTATTTAATCTGACTCATTTATATCGGCAATTCAGACACGTATTATACATTTTAACCTTCCGTTACTCGCGCCAATTTTTTGTGATCGAATACTCGCGCACGGTGCAGAAGACCGGGTCCAAAAATATGGGTCAGCAATATTTGAAATTTTTTTTTTGGAAAATTGTGTACAATTATGTTATTTAATGAATATATGAACATATAATTTTGTAGATATGCGTTTGTGTAAACATTATATTTCTTTAATAAAAAGTAACTTTGTTTATCATCATCTTCATACGTTTCCTCGTCAGTCGATACTTCCTTCAATAATTTTAATAATCTTTGCTTCTCCTTCTCGTAATCCATATCTAAATACAAATAAACAAATATATAAACATTAAAAATAAGAAAAAGATCCTGAATTACCTTACTAATTAAAATTTACTACTTTAAATTACCTTACTAATTAATAGGTGTTGCCTAATAATAAAAGAACAATACTCTTTTTTACACTGCACGTGGACTTCACACACAGTTGACTGATGACTGAAGAGGTATGTGCGGCTGCAATTCAAAATCTCCACTACAATCAGAGTTATAGGAAGTTATATAGAGGGCCGGTCTCATACACCGTGTGCGAGTAACGGAGAAAGTAGACGACTTTAAAAATCATATTGCCAATATTGATGAGTTGCGTTCCTGGGACGACTTTACTAAAAGATAGTTCATTCGATTACATGAAATCAATCCCAACTCAAGAATAGCCGCCACAAAAAATCATAGCATGTGATCTGTCTTTAAAAAGACAACCAAATGCAACGGTGGTACTGAAATTCTCGCGTTAGAGATTCCATAGTAAATCACGAGGGAAAACCAGGAAAAACCTCGTGATACTATCCCGACATCGCAAGTATTTGGGTTTACATTTAGTTTACTCTCAAAACTAATACCAAATTCTGACTTGATATTTTAAATTTTAAATAATACTAAAATACTAAATATGTAATAAATAAATATGTTACTGATTTACTAATTGTGGTATTTTCTTTCTATTGACTTCCTCCTTTAGTATGGGTAACCATATCCTACTGCATTCTACCGAGGAATTTGCGACACAATTGGTTTCATTTAGCATAATTAGAGCCGGTTCTTTGATTTTTCTCTTTTTACTATCTGCTTCTTTTAGTACTATACTTGAATCTCTCCACTGAACTCTATGTTCATTATCCCATGCGTGTTGACATATTTGAGATCTATCAAATTCTCTATTTTTTATATAAGACTGATGTTCATTTACTCTAACGTCTAATGGTCTTGACGTTTCACCTATATAAAATTGTTCGCATTCACAAGGTATTTTATAAATACAATTCTTTGTTCTTTCTTGTTCACTGTTTGGTTTAGTTTTAGATAGAATAGATCTCAATGTGTTTGTTGTTTTGAATGTTGTTGATATGTTGAATTTATTTCCTATTGTTTTAAATTTCTCGGATAGTCCTTTTACATATGGTATTGATATTTTCCTCGTATTATTTCTTGTGAATGTTGTAGGATCCCGTTCTAAGTTGTTCTGTTCCATTCGATCCAATCTTGACAATTCCTTATTTATAAACGATATGGGATAATCATTTTTTAATAAAACAGATGTTAATAATTGTTTTTCTTCTAACGAAAATTCATTTTTACTGACTGCCAGATTAACTTCTTTAACAAAGATTTAAACTTTAGGTATAAATACAAATAGGGTCCGGCGGGCCCGTGTTGCCTCTTTACGTGACAAAATTCTTTCGACGCAATAATTTCAAAAATGATAATAAATATTTTGAATAGCTCATGACTATGTTGAAGGAAACACACTTCTAAACAAATTCAGTGATGCATAAAATTCAATAAAATTTTTTTATCAATGATAAAATAATTATTGGCGTCTAGGGGCCGTTGGACCCACCTTGCCCGAATAAGGGTTAAGAAAACAACTTCATTATTAGGGCAAACAGCAGTAACTGCTGAATTTTCAGCCAAAAACAAGTAACACAATTGTATGATTTGTCAAAAATTAATACATATTTTTTAACGTTTTTTAATGTTTTTCTGCTTAAAATTGAAGAAATAATAAATTGCGTGAAAGAAAAATCTTAAATTACAAATAGGTCAAAACCATTATTTTGGCACTGACTGCTTTTTACCTTATCACGGCAGAATTACTCAAAATAATTTCAACCTACGAATTGCGCCAATAACTGAACTTTGGTAGAAGGACTCCAGACGCGTCTAACTGTGTAAACCTCATATCTGGGAAAATACGAATTTTTAAGTTATACGCTTCATAATTATAATAAAATCTATTATATATATATATATATATATATATATATATATATATATATATATATATATATATATATATATATATATATATATATATATATAGTGGCTAAAACACCCCCGTGGGGGTAGCGCCGCCTTTACAGGCTCTCTAGATCCATGTTTTCGAGGTGGATCAGTCATCCATTCTTCTCTTTTTTAAACTGCATTACATATCCGGTTCCAGCTGCTTCTGTCTCTTGCTTTTTCTTCTGCATTTCTAATTCCCATGCCCTCTAGATCTCGCTTCACCTTTTCCAGCCATTTGGACCTCGGTCTTCCTCTTCGTCTCCTTCCTGCCGGGGACCACTTTGTCACTATGTTTATTATCGCTTCTTCTCCTGCTCTCCATACATGCCCAAGCCATCTCAGTCTTTGTCTCTTTATTCTCCTGACTATATCGTGCTCCTTCAATTCCTCACTTATTTCGTTATTTCTTCGACTCCTGTATTCACCCTCTGCTGTTTGTATTGGTCCTAATATTGCCCGAATTATTTTTCTCTCAGTTCTTCTTAAATTTTCTTCGTCTGTCTTGGTCATTGTCATCACTTCTGCTCCATACATTAATGTCGGTCTAAATAACGTTTCATAGAGCCTTAATTTAGTTGTTTTTGTTAATATTTTGCTTTTTATCATTTTTTTGTTGGCTTGGAATACTCTATTGATTGCCAATGTTTTCTCTTTTATTTCGTTTTCTCTTGTTCCATCACTTGACAGCATGACTCCTAGGTACTTATATCTACTTCTATCTATCAATCGGTTTTAAAACGTCTTGCGACGTTGTACGATGCCTAATTTCCATGACACTCTATCATCCCATTGGCCCTCTCTAAGATCTCTTGCGCTCATCGCCTTCGTTACTCCCTCTCTCCAAGATTTCTTGGGTCTTCCTCTCTTTCTGCGGTTTGGTGGTACCCATTGCATAATTATTTTAGGGAGTCTTGAGTTATCCATCCTCTGGACGTGTCCGTACCATATTAGCTGTTTTCTTTCTGTCTGTTGTTAGAGAGCCGTCAACCCCCATTCGCTGTCTTATCTCATCATTACGTATTCTCTCTCTGCGTGACACTCCTACTGATCTTCTAAAAGCGTCCATTTCTACTGCCTCCAGTTTTCTTCTGTTGTTTTCGGTTATCCGCCAAGTTTCTGCTCCGTACAATAGACTGCTTTTAATAAGAGATTCGTAGATATTGTGTTTTCTTCTTTTTCCTATTTCATGATTCCACAGTACGCTGTTTAGACAACCTATTGTTTTTCTGGATTGTGTTATTCTTCTCTTTATTTCTTCATCATCTTTCCCCGTTGTGTCAAAAACGATTCCTAGATATGTGTAATGGTCGCAGGGCTTGATGATTTCATTATTTTCTAATGTGATGTTCGATAGTTCGGTACCTATTGGCAGGTATTTTGTTTTTTCTGTATTAATTTCTAGTCCCCACTTTCTATATTCTTCTTGTAATTTCCTTGCCATGTACTCTAAATCATCTTTATCGTTTGCTATAACAACCTGGTCATCAGCAAACTGCAATGTATATAAGCAAATCTCTCCAAGGTCTACGCCCATGCCTCTGCATTTTCGTTTCCACTCTTTCAATGCTTTTGCAACATATATTTTAAATAAGGTCGGTGATACACAACACCCCTGACGTAGACCTTTATTAACCAGGAAGCTTTGCGATAATCTGTTTCCAGTTTTTATTTGTGATGTTGACCCTTCATACAAATTTCTTAAGGCTTTTATTAAGGTGACACTAATATTCGTCTGTCGTAACACGTTCCAGAGTTTGTTTACAGGAACTGTATCGTACGCCTTCTGCAAGTCAATAAACATGAGGTGGGCTTCTTGATTTGTGCTTAATTTTTTTTCTATTAGTTGTTTGAGGCAGAAGATATTATCAGTACAGCTTCTTCCTGTTCGAAAACCGGATTGTTCTTCTTCCTCTTGGTCTTTGTACTCCTTCTCAATGCGGTCTCTAATTATTCGTCCATACAAACGGCTGAATGTACTAGTCACTGATATCCCTCTATAGTTTTCACATTTAAGCTTATCTCCTTTCTTATGGATCGACGAAATATAAGCAATTTTCCACTCGTCGGGTATGGGAGAACCATTTATAAATTGATTTATGCACCAAGTGACGGTTTCAAACAATTTTTGTGATCCACATTTTATTAGTTCGGCTGGGATATCGCCTGGTCCTGGAGACCTACCGTTTTTCAGTTCTTTTATAGCTTTTATAATTTCTGTCACTTGTATTGTTATATCTTCTCCTTCAATGTTAACCTCTGTTGGTGATTGAGTTAAGTATTCGTCCCTATTTTCTGTCAGTAGTTCCCCATAGTACTTTTCCCATTTTTGTGTGGATATTAATTGAATGTTTGTGCTCTTCCTTTCGTTAGTTCTTATTTTATTGAGGAACTTTCATGTTTCTGTACATTTTCTGCCTCCCAGGTAGGTATTAATTTCCTGACACTTCTTATCCTGACACTTATATCTACTTACTTCTTCAAATTTGTATCTTCCCACTTTGACCTCTCTATTAGTAGGATTTTTTCCTAATCTTAACATTTTTGTTTTGTTTTCGTTAATACTCAGACCCACTGTTTTTCCTTCTTGAATGAGTTCCTTTACCATTTGCGTTAATATATCTCTTCTCTTTGCCATTATCACAACGTCATCGGCATATGCTACAATTTGACCTCCTCTATTTCTGAGTGTACCTTTGTTCATTTTTCTGGTAATATATTCTATTGCCATGTTGAATAGTGTTGTGGATAAACTATCACCCTGCCTCACTCTTTCGAACTCCTCTGTTTCCCCTATTTGCGTTTTTACACTCGCTCTGGTATCTATTAAAATCTATTACCTATGAGGAAAAACGGTGTTTCAAGCTCAATAATTCCTGTAATACCTTCAGTTATCATACTTCACCTTGGATGCATCAGATTCTACTTGCCAATACGTTTCAAACTCATGTTAGTGATCAAAATCGGTTAAGCCGTTTAGAAGTTATCGAGCTCCAAAAGTATAATCCATGTAACCATTATCGCCGAAATGGTTTATGTAGTTGTAGCGGTTACGACGCTAAATTTGATCGGGCAATCCGAGTTTATTTGCCGGCCAACCTAATATTTTTTTTCAATCTATTTCGAATAGAAAAAAATCTAGTGTACATTCGATGTTCACAAAGAATTATATTGAAGAAGAAACAGTATTAAGTTTGGATGGCTCGGATATGAACTCGGATTTTACCATCACAATTTAGTGTCGTAACCACTAGCTAGATCATTTGGGAGATAATGCGACAAAGGCGACCGTTTATAACGCTTAATGCGTAATCGAGAAACATTGCATTCAACTTCATACATTTGATTTATAAATTTTTTTTTTATGAAAAACTCCCGATACAAGGGTAAAAACCGCTAAACGCCGTAAAAATGAGTGGCACATACAATATTCCAGCTACAAAAGACCTGAATTAATATTATGTGTCGCGAAAATGTACTTTTATTTTGATGCAAATTTGATGAATTTTTATTTTGAAAGATTTTTCCATAATATTTGCTAAATTTGTAGTAAAACCCGCCACAAAAAACTTTAAAAGGTAGACTGTACCAAAGTTACTCTTTTGTGGCGCATTTTACTTCACATTTAAGAAATATTATGGAAAAATCCATGAAAATGAAAATACATTTTCGCGACACGTAATATTCATACCAGCCCTTTTGTAGCTGGAATATTGTATTCGCCACTCATTTTTATGGCGTTTAGCGGTTTTTTACCCTTGTACATACATACATATTGTACAGGGTGCAATATTGCTCAGATGCAGAATTCCTCATTATTATAATAAAAATTAAAATGGTAAAAAGTTATTTAAATCTGAAACCTTTCTTGTTGGAAGTTCTTTTTGGTACATCCTTAATCTGCGACTTTTACAATTTATAAGACAGCAGACGACGAATACAGAAAACAAAAAGGACTCTACTATATGCAGTCACATTTAGTTTCAGAGTAATCTATCATTACTCAGATTTGAGTACTAGGAATTTTCTTTTTGTCCTTTTCCTAGACGACTGAAAACGAAATGTGACTGCATAGAGTAGAGTCCCTTTTGTTTTCTATATTCGCCGTGTGCTGTCTTACAAATTATAAAAGTCGCAGAAAAAAGATGTACCAGAAAGAACTTACAACAAGAAAAGTTTCAAATTTAAATATCTATTTACCATTTTAATTTTTAAGTAAAATTTGATAAAAAATGTTTGTCCTGGTAAAAGGTATATTAATTTAAAAAGCCCCTACGGGCTACAAACATAGAAACAAAACGTTTTCGCTCTGTAACAAGAGCATCATCAGTGTTACCTTAAATAACTATAACCGTATTAATTAAAGCAAAATGTTAAAGTTAAAGTGATGACCAAGGTAAAAGCAAAGTTTGGTTATACTTACAAGAACATGGTGAGCCGCACAAAAATACAAAGTTTGAAACCTTTTACAAATAGACTAAAAGTCTCTTCCAAAGAATGGATAAAATTCCTATGGATGTGGCTTTAGGGCAACATAAATATGACTCCCACACGTGGTAAGTGGGTTAATTAAAGTAAACAGTAGCGATCAACAGGTAGCAACAAAATATAACTTCGGGAGATAGTATCACAAACTTTGGCAACAGTGGTAATCTTTGACATTATCTAAGATTAATATTTTGACAGTATCATAGTCGCGCTAAATGGAAGCAAGAGAAAACGATTTATAAATATCAATAAATCGATATTTATAAAAATAAAACACAATGGGAGAAAATTTTATGTTAAGATGGGTATTTAGAAAGGTATTTGCATGAAATATCTAATAACAAAAAAATAATAAATAATCATTTTTTGTTGTGAACGAAACAAATTTCGATTTTCGCATAATTTTGGCACGGTTTTTAATGGACTTTTTCTTGGAAGGTTTCACTTTATTTTTCATTTGATTTGCTTTTTCCATTATGTTAAACTATTGATAATATTTTTAGAATAAAAAATCCTCCTAAAACTTTATATACTCGCATTAGAATTCGAAATATTTTTACGTAAAATATACTTACCTACCTACATATAACTAAAACTCACAATTAACAACAATCTATTCTTCCAAAGAGGCCAACAACTTATACAACAACAACAAATATATAATAAATTAATTATCAATAAACACTACTTTCCTATAAAACAACAAAAACGAATTCTTAAATTAACACACTACTGCACTGAATAGATATCGATAAAGATGACAGAACAGATTAGAGAAAATCTGACGCAGGTTTGTCAAAATGACAGTGATAATTATTTCTCTATGTTGCCTAATTAGTTATTTAGTTATAATATGTTCGATTTCTTGTTAGAAATAAAAAATTTTAGTAGTTTCAAGATTACACAAAATCTAGGCATGGGATAAAAAAGTTTATTTGAAGAAAGTTTTTTTTTCTTCTTAATGGCGCTACAGGCTCCTTTCTTCAATATTTTATTTAGTTAAAGAATAATTTCCACGTACTAACATATTTCTGAAATTGTGCTCTGTACCGCCATTCTTTATTATACGAATATGTGTGCCAAATATCTCGACAAAATATTCAAAATTAGAGCCGCAATCTTGGAACGCGTTTGTTGCTACCTGTTGATCGCTACTGTAGCCTCTTGAGGTGACAGGCAACTAATAAATGAGATTTCAAAAGCGAATCTGTCTGATGTCAGGACGACAATTGTCAATGAAACTTATAGTTCTATGAAAAATGTTGGTTACACTAGCCACTAAAATTTAAAGTAGTGGAGTCACTAAAGGTTTTCACCTCCGATTGTGTTGAACCTTCATAGATTTTCATGAAAATTGGTGAGTAGTTAGAAGATACTTCAAGGAACAAAGGTGACATGATGCCAACTTGCTCTTTTACCCTGGGGGTGGATGCCACCCCTTCTCGGGATGAAATTTTTTTATTAAAAATAACACCAGAAATCGATAGAGGAGCAACTTCTAAGCAAAATTTGTTATATAAAGTTATTAACATAAATCAATACTTTTTGATTTATGAAATATATCAAAGATTTGATTTTTTATCAAAATAATGCATGTTTTAAAGCTGTTTTTCACGTATTACTTAAAAACTATAACCTTTTGTAAACAAGCTATTATTACCAAAATTAAAGATAATAAAAAATTTAATACACTCCCCACTTAAAGAACTAAACTAATGTTATTTCAAAGTGAGTTATGGGTAATTGAATGTATATTTTTTTCGACGAGTACTCAAATCTAAGTATTCAAGCTTGCATAACGGGAAAACGATGCATTTTATATAACATACTTGTTAACCACTTGTCAAAGTACTTCAGAATACCTATCAAATGAGCTCCAGTCGAAGTTAATAGCATCAAAATTAAGCAAGTTATGATGAAAATAAGAGAACCCTTTCGATTTTTTAGGAAAAAGTGAAAAATAAAACATACGCCATCTCCACAAAAATTAAAATTTGTATTAAACCTCACAAGAATTTCTTTAGGTTAATATAGTTAATGATTTCAACAATTTTGAGAGGTCTAGAATGCATATTTTTTGAAAAAAAAAGTTATAATTTAAAAAAATCCGAATTTTTAAATTATCGTACTTTTCATTTTCTTTTGATAATAACTCCAAAAACACTCAATATACGTAAAAAATCATGTTTAACTCTATTTTGGTTTTTTCTGTTCCAAATATTTTATCTATTTTACTATTTCCGTAGAGCAAAAAATAACCGAAATAGAAACTTTTAATATTACAATTTTGCTGAGAGAACCCTGTAACCATTGCAATTTAACCTTTTATTTTTAAAAAAGTAAGAGGTTTAAAAGATCAGTTTTGATGTTTTTTAATAGCTCTTAGAATCTATTAGAATCTACTTTTAAATAGTTTTTAGGTAAATCTTACATCTTAAAAATTAATGGATTTATTTACAAAAAAAACAATAACATTTTTTGGAAAAAATTTTTAAAGATACATTTTGAAACATTTTTGGTGCATAAATTTTAATGCTATCAGCTTGTTCGGGGGCTTATTTGATAGATATTTCTATGAACTTTGACAAATGTTTAATAAGTTTATGTTAAAAAATGCACCATTTTCCCGGTATTTAAGCTTGAATACTTAGATTTAGGTACTCGACGAAAGAAATATACATTCAATTACCTATAACTCACTTTTAGTTAACATGGATTTAAAGGTTTTTCTCGTAAGGAGTTTATTTGAATTTTTATTAGCCTTAAGTTTGATAATAATAACTTTTTTGCAAAAACTTATAGTTTTTGAGTTATTTATGAAAAATCGGTTAAAAACATACATTTTTCTCAAGAAAAATTAAAAGCTTTGATTTATTTTAACAAATTTATTTAACAAATTTTGCTTATAATTTGTCCCTCTATCAAATTGTGGGGTTATTTTTAATAAAATAATTTTCACCCCCGAGGAGGGGTGGCATCCAGCCCCAGGGTAAAAGCGCAAGTTAACACCATGTCACCTTTGTTCCTTGAGATATTCTCTAACCACTCACCAATTTTCATGCAAATCGATGGAGGTTCAACGAAATCGGAGGTAATAGCTCATATCCACCTTAGTGACTTCACTAAAGTTGATTATTGTACAAGCAATTATAGCTTTTATTGATGTTAGCTGTTATAATTGCTTGTACAATAAACAACTTTAAATTTTAGTGGCTAGTGTACCTAACATTTCATAGAACTATAAGTTTCATTGACAATTGTCGTCCTGACATCAGACGGATTCGCTTTTGAAATCTCATCTATTAGTTGCCTGTCACCTCTTATAATATAATGACTTAATTAATTAACCCACTTACCACGTGTGGGAGTAATATGTTGCCCTAAAGCCACATCCATAGGAATTTTATCCATCCTTTGGATTTTACAATGTTTATATTTATATGAGATTTTTAGTCTATTTGTAAATGGTTTCAAACTTTGTATTTTTGGGTGGCTCACCATGTTCTTGTAAGTATAACTAAACTTTGCTTTTACCTTGATCATCATTTTAACTTTAACATTTTGCTTTAATTAATACGGTTATACTTATTTATTTTTCAAATTACCTAAAAGGACATTATATACGTGGAAATCTCCAGCAGATACCCCCAATAATATCGTAAGAAACCAAATTGACTACATAACCATCAGTGAGCGTTACAGAAATGCAGTAAAGTCTGTAAAAACCTATCCTGGCGCCGATGTGCCATCTGATCACAATCTATTGTTAGCCGAAATAAAATTAAAACTTAAACGGATAAAACAACAACGATCCTCTAACAAACTGGATACCGATTTTATTAGAAACAACAGTCAGGGGATTTCAAACAATTTAGAGAGCAATTTTGAGAATAGCGAACAACAAGAATCCATCGAGGATCATTGGAACCAAATCAAAACGATTATAAGCAACTCAACTCCAAACTTCAAAGAGAAAAATCAAAAGAAGCAACAGTGGATGAACGATGAGATTTTGAATTTGATGGAAAAAAGACGCAAATTTAAGAATCAAAACATCGAAATGTATAAACGCATTAATAAAGAGATAAGGACTAAAATACGAGCGGCAAAAGAAACATACTTTAAAAAAAAATGTATAGAAATTGAAGAGTTGCAGAGAAAACATGATTCATTTAATATGTATAAAAAAATAAAAAAACTCACCGGTCAGAACAAAAAACATGCAAATAACATCGTTGATAGAGACGGAAAACTGATTATCACTGATCTGGATAAAATAGACAGATGGAAAGAATACATTGAGGAACTGTTTAATGATGAAAGGCCCGAGCTTGAAATTAACGAAGTAGTTACAGGACCTGACATAACTATGGACGAAATTGAACAAACAATAAGATTAGCAAAGACCAGAAAAGCGACGGGACCAGACGAAATACCGAATGAAATAATAAAGCTCTTCGAAAATTCAGGTAAAAGATCTCTCCTTCATCTTTTTAATAAAGTTTATCAAACTGGCTATATACCAACGGATTGGCTGCTGTCGACTTTTGTGACGATATCTAAAAAAGCAAACGCGAAAAGATGTAGTGACTACCGAACCATTAGCTTGATGAGTCATGTTTTAAAGATATTTCTACGAATTTTGCAATCTAGGATGTACCAAAAAATAGAAGAACAGCTTGGTGATACACAGTTTGGATTCCACAATAACCTTGGGACCAGAGAAGCACTGTTTAGTATTCAGGTTATGGTACAGAGATGCAGAGATGCCGGACATCCGGTTTATATGTGTTTCATTGACTTTGAGAAGGCCTTTGATCGGGTAAAACATACGGAAATGATTGCTATTCTTCAGAAAGTGGGTATTGATGATAAAGACCTACGCATTATCAAAAATCTTTACTGGCATCAACGTGCAAACATCAGGATTGGCTGGGACACGTCTGAAGAACTTCAAATACGAAGAGGAGTAAGGCAGGGCTGCATTTTGTCCCCACTAATAATTAACATCTATTCTGAGTTTGTTTTCAATAAAGCAGTGGATAATGCTCAATGTGGTATCAAAATGAATGGCGTCAATATTAATAATTTGAGATATGCGGATGACACGGTGTTAATTGCGAGCAATTATGAAGAACTTCAACATCTGATTAATAGGATTACCACAACGTGTGATGAATATGGACTCAAGCTAAACACCGCAAAGACCAAGGTGATGGTTGTCAGTAAGACGCCAATACAACCGGAAGTAGTAACAGCTTATGGTGAACAATTAGAGAGAACTAACAGTATCACCTACCTTGGTTGTAATCTAAATGAGAACTGGGACATGAGCAAAGAAATTAGAATACGTATAGAGAAGGCCAGAGCTGCATTCTTTAAGATAAAGAAACTTTTATGTGGAAACAACATTACTTTGAATCTTAAAATTAGATTAGTGAGATGTTATGTGTTCTCTACTCTTTTGTACGGTGTCGAAGGTTGGACTTTAACAGATACTCTTCTCAAGAAATTGGAAGCCTTTGAAATTTGGGTATACCGAAGAATCCTACGAATAAGTTGGGTGGATAGAGTTCGTAACGAAGTTGTTTTGCACCGGATGGGAAAAGTCACAGAAGTCGTCAGAACAGTTAAAAATCGAAAACTTGAATATTTTGGCCATGCTATGCGACACCCAGAGAGATATAATATACTCCATTTAATAATACAAGGCAAGGTAGACGGAAGAAGAGGGCCAGGTCGAAGAAGAACGTCATGGCTTAAAAACCTGAGAGAATGGTATAACAGATCCTCTGCATCCGTTTTCCGAGCTGCCGTTAACAAAATTGCTATAGCTAATTAGATAGCCAACGTTCGATAATCGAGCACGGCACATGAAGAAGAAGATATTTATTTAAGGTAACACTGATGATGCTCTTGTTACAGAGCGAAAACGTTTTGTTTCTTTGGTTTTGGAGCCATATAGGGGCTTTTTAAACTAATATACCTTTTACCAGGACAAAATTTTTTTATTAAATTTTACTTGTAATTAATGGTATACAGCCAGCTACAGGAAATTCTTCCTTGTGGTATTTAATTTTTATTATAATGGTGAATTCTGCATCTGACACATTGCAGTTTGATGAAGGATTTTTCATAATGCTCTGTTGATGGGAACTTGTTATTGATTTACTATGAGTATTGTTATCTTCCACGTTTCACAGCTTACCTTCTTACATAGGCCAAACCAATAGAAGAATCTAAAATAAGATCTACGAGTCTTCTATTTTCGTTCGTAATTTAGAATCCGTTTTAGCCCTGAGCTAAATTCACTTTAGGACAATATCATCTCCATACAGGTCATTAGATTAGTTTTTAAAATTACAAAAATATAGCCCTCATCTGTTTTTACAGACCCAGAATTATCTGGAAGGCTATAGAGATCTAAAAGTATCAGAATGGTCTTAATAAAAGACATGACGAGGTTCTCTTCAACATAGACACCTCTTGTCAATCATATTAAAACATTGTTTTAAAACTTACAATGAAGTAAACAACTTTTAATATGTAATAGTTTATATTTCAAAATGTTATAAAATTTAAAATTATCCAAACAGATTAAAAATTTCAGAACGTTTTTGTCTTATCAGACCAACATCAGTAAAAAAGTTATATTAGTAATTGAAAGGACCCATATAGTAAGCTCCTTATATTGCATATTAAAATTATTAAATTAAAGTTGATGTGATACGAGATTGATGTTAAAAGATTTAACTTTAATAAACATACTGGTCCCTACTCAAACCAAGGACGTGAGTGTCCTAAGGAATCTACCAGCCAACTGACTATAAGATCGGGATGCTAGGAATGTTCATAATTGTTAATGTTCATATTGAATAAAAGTATTTATTGTCTTATCATTTTCTTATTATATTTGTGATGTTTAGCGTGTTTTCTAGAGATAAGAGAATAATTATTAAACAATTTGTCATATTTATAGCACTTACTTTTTCTTTTAATCCTTTATATAAAAATTTCTTAAATAGAGAAACAATAGGATCCGCAATGCTCGGAGCATTGATTACATGAAATTCCTGGATTCTTTTACTCCATACTTCCTGGAAAGATTGTTACACTTTATGATATAAATCGATTATTATAATTCAATAACTAATAAAATTATAATTCAATATCTTTATAGGTACATATTATCTTTATAGGTACATATTATCGTATATCTTTATAGGTACATATTAAGATATTATGGTATTATAAGGATAATAACGCTTGAGATCAATGGTGTGTATCATCCCGAGGGCCAATGGCCCGAGGGATATACGTTGACCGAATGCGTTATTATCCGTATTACCCGTGGTGCCTTCAATGTTTAATGTCCGACTAAATATTTTTTATATGAGAAAAATCTGAATGAATTTTCAATAAATTAGTTTTCAAATAAGTAATTTACCTGAATAGTCGTAACGTAATTGTGGTAATCATAGTTTTACTTAGATAGGTATTTGTCAACTTGACAGTACGTAAAAAATAATTTTGAGATTGAGGCATAAAATGTTCGAAATGTTCGAAAAGACCGATCTCCTCCAAGATATTTTAGTGAAAGCTGCTAAAACTGTGGATGAGCTTGTGCCAAAAAAACTAAGCAAATTGTCGAGAAAGAATATTTCCATTTTTAGGCCTGGCTGACGAAACGGTGCGTGGACCGTGTCGACGAAATCGTTTTGATGGCTTATTTTCAAGATTTATCACAGTCGTATTTTTCAAATTATCTTTGGTTAATAACATATACACATATTTTGCATTTGTATATTATGTTCGTAATAAACTTAAATGAAATTAATTTATTGCCAAATTATTTACAAATTAATTTAATAGGCCTTAGGGTGTTACTTTAAAAAAAACCTCTAGGACAATGTAACATACAGTGATAAGCGCGCTAATAACCGGCAAAATAATGCAAAAGTTGGAAAACTAAAGAGATGAAACTAGTAGAGGTGGAAATTATCGATATAAATGTCTAAATTAACATTAAATTACATAGTTTTCCACCTTCAGACGTTTGTGACACAAGTATTTAATACAATTCTACTGTCACAGTGACAGTTGACATACTCCTCAGATACGTCTAAAGGTAGAAAACTATATAATGTAATGTTAATTTATACGTTTACATCGATAATTTCCACCTCTGCAGGACACCTCCAGTCGGACATTAAGTAAACTTATCTTGTTTCAGGATGTTGGATACAATTTGGGCACGGTACTTAAAGAAGAAGATCTTGTTTCAACACATTTCTGAAGAACCAAGTCAGCTGAAGAATATAATATAATAAATTATAATTAATCTAGTGCAATTAATTATCTTAAGAGTAAACAGTAGCTATCAACAGGTAGCAACAAAATATAACTTCGGAAGATAATATCATAAACTTTGGCCACAGTGGTAATCTTTGACATTATCTAAGATTAATATTTTGACAATATCATAGTCGCGCTAAATGGAAGTAATAGAAAACGATTTTATTATTAATAAATAGATATTTATAGAAATAAACCAAAATGGGTGAAAATTTTATGTTAAGATAGGTATTTAAAAAGGTATTTGCATGAAATATCTAATAATAAAACAATAATAAATAATCATTTTTTGTTGTGAAGCGAAACAAATTTCGATTTTTGCATAATTTTGGCACGGTTTTTAATGGACTTTTTCTTGGAAGGTTTCACTTTATTTTTCGTTTGATTTACTTTTTCCATTTTGTTAAACTATTGATAATTATTTTTAGAATAAAAAATCATCCTAAAACTTTATATACTCGCATTAGAATTCGAAATATTTTTACGTAAAATATACTTACCTACCTACATATACATAACTAAAACTCACAATTAACAACAATCTATTCCTTAAAAGAGGCCAACAACTTATACAACAACAACAAATATATAATAAATTAACTATCAATAAACACTACTTTCCTATGAAACAACAAAAACGAATTCTAAAATTAACACACTACTGCACTGCACAGTGAACAGATATCGATAAAGATGACAGAACAGATTAGAGAAAATCTGACGCAGGTTTGTCAAAATGACAGTAACTATTTCACTCATCTTAAAATTTTCACATAATCTGACCAATCACAAACCAAAGACAGCTTGTGTTATCGCGAAAACACCAACTGTCTTTCAATTCTGATTGGTCTATCAGCTTCGTGTTTTCAACGACGTAACCATGGATACCGATCGCAAAGCAAAGTTTGACGTTTGCCAAAAAAATTATTGTAGCTGTATACGTCAAAATGAGTCGTTTCGGTGTTACTTCAAACGAAGTTATAAACCAAAACATTGAAGAAAATATACCGAGTAACACAATAAAATCTAAATCTTATATATGGAGACAATTTATGATGTTCTGTGTGGATCGCAACTACAAATTAGATGCAGAAAATAACAACGAAAGACTAGCATTCATTCTAAAAGACTGGGCCTTCAACTATTTATTGTTATAGGTAAAAAATAATTATACCAAATTATTTATAGTTATAATAAATATTTCATGATTATGACTAATTGTGAATTATTTAAAAAATGGGTAGATTTGGGTTACCTAGATCAAATGTATTATTATTAAATTCCTTCCTCTCATTCTACTGAATTTTTGACCTATCACTTTGTTCGTGAAATAGTCTAATAAAATACCACTCGTGATTTAATTTATCTTATAAGTCTGTCTTTTATTTCTAAACTCAACTGAGTTGCTTAAAGAAAACACCACTCGTCCTACGGACTCGTGGTGTTTTCAAGCAACTCAGTTTCGTTTAGAAGTAAATCGACAGACTTATCGCGAAAATTGAATCACTAGTGGTATTACTATTGATAATTTCTCTATGTTGCCTAATTAGTTATTTAGTTATATTATGTTAGATTTCTTGTTAGAAATAAAAAATTTTAGTAGTTCCAAGATTACACAACATCTAGGCATGGGATAAAAAAGTTTATTTGAAGAAAGTGTATTTTTTGTCTTCCTTAATGGCGGTACAGGCTCCTTTTTCAATATTTTATTTAGCTATAGAGTAATTTCCACATACTAACATATTTCTGAAATTGGGCTCTGTACCGCCATTCTTTATTATATTACGAATATGTGTGCCAAATATCTCGACAAAATATTCAACATTAGAGCCGCAATCTTGGAACGCGTTTGTTGCTACCTGTTGATTGCTACTGTAGCCTCTTAAGGATATAAATTTGTTTTATAAATTGTAATAATTATATTGTAATTGTTCAACATCCGCTAATAACCTTCCATGGTTGATACGGCCTTATGTAAAGAAAAAAAACTTGACTTGTATAACCTAGTTAAATACTTTATTTTATATAGTAAAAATTATTTGTGGTATTTACTATTTTTTTATTTCTAATTTAGCATTTAGCATTGCAGTCTTGTACGTTTTAATAAAGCAACATAGTTTCGAGAGATTTGCAACAAAATTATGAAAATTGCGTTCCAAAGACTATAAGAACTCAAGAACAGAAAGCGACTCTCTCGCTACACCCATTTACCATCGAAGAGCTCAAAAATGGTACGGACCTTATGAAAAATAGAAATTCACCTGATGTGGAAAAAATTCTAATAGAACAGAACTTCGGGCCAAAAGCGATACAATAAATGCTCGATATATTTAACATATGTCGGTCTACCTACGGGATTACAAAATTTTGGCGCAAATCAAAAGTGAGCCCTTCTGAAACCTATTAAAACCCTGAAATACCGAGTAGATACCGTCCGATATCTCTGCTATGCCACGTTATTCTGGGCTAATTAGCAAAATGCAAGGAAAAGTATTTTCCAGCAATTTTATTGCTGGAATCCAATCTTATGATTCTATATGTTAATAATATAGGTACTTAAAGTCCGCAGATAGTGTGCTACTTTTTTTATAAACAAAATGGCGCCCCCAAATCGTGTTTTCTTTCAATTATTATATAGCTCACAAAATACAAAGAATGTAGACGTAGCCCGATACTGGGCAGAAAAACTATAGTACACTTCGCGTCAAAAAAAACTGGTACACTTTTTTTTCCCAATGTAAACCTGTGTTCAGACTGGACACAATGGCTCGTGAATCACGGCATTGTTGCCAGCACAGATAATGGAATTGCACTAAATCTAAATACAAAAAATAACGTTCAAAAACCATGGCGGTGAATCGTAAAACGGGCCATAGGTAAATCAATGTAAAATTCTAAACTGTTAAATTCCTGCTTCCCTAATCATTTTACAACAAAAATCATGAGAAGCTATTTGTATGGGATTAAAATCTGTATTAAAAACAAAAGCTAAAATTGTTCTAGGATTTAAACACATTCCAACATTTTGAAAAATACCTACATTTGCCACAGTAGGCATGTGTGTAAAAGTTAGGCCCACGTTATTATTTACCTTATTGTTCGCACACTATTGACTGAATAAAACATCTTTATTATTATTACTTTCTCCTCAACTGAGGCTATCTTATCAATTTTATTATTTTTTAAACAAGAAATGATAAAATAAAAATTTTGACAGTTCAAATTGTCAATATTTATAATAACTTCACTATGACATAGAGGTATATATTAACATAGAGAGAGCCTACCTTCCGCGCTTCCTGACGACAAGATCTCATGGACTGGTTTGCTGCATCTCTTTCTAACACATTGTATCGAAAATCTATGATGACATTCACTGTGAATATAGGCACGGAAGAGGAGGACAACTGTAGCAGCTTTACTATGCGTAAGAGTGAAACAGCACTAATCCAAATAAAAAAGATGGTGTCGTCACTTCGCTCTGAAAGATACTCTCTCTATGCTAATATATAACTCTATGCACTATGACGGAACGCAACCGATACACATTATGGTAATGTGTGTGGCCTAACTTTGGCGTATTTCTGTGAAAAATTCTTATTATATTTCTCATGATTCGAAAAAAAATGAAAACATTTAATAAAACAAATTGAACATTTTGACAGGCGACATTTTCCACCTATGTGCTTAATATTTCAGCAGTTTCGAATTTTATTGTAATACATAATATTTAAGTTCCACAATTATTCACTGTAAAAGTTATTCATTTTGTATTAATTTCAAATTTTAATTTTTCCAGTGTGTTTTATTTATTAGTATCCCACAACTTTACAAGAAACCCTTCACATTTCTCGATTTTAAATTAAACATAATAATTTAATGTCATGTCTAGAGTTATTATAGGTCATTCATGTCATATCTGTCATAAATTATAATAGAACACGAATTAATTTATGGGTACTTAATTGAGATGATGCATGTTTTTTTAGGATGCATGTTTAAATAAATGTGACTGACTAATTGAGAATGCTCGATGTTGTTTTAATTTTTAGTAAATCTACTAAAAACTTGCGGTCTGCCGCACAGCCCTGCTTTTACCTGGTTTGATATAATATTTTAGTTGAACTGGCAACGTTGCCTAGAAATAAGAATGACATATGTGACAAGACCAATTTACACAACTAGAAAAACACGATTTTCGGTTATAAGACTTGTACCAGTTTTTTTTTTTTGACGCGAAGTGTACATAGTAGTATTCAGACCCGAAAAAGTTAAGTAAGTTTGTTTTCGTCCGGCCACCTTGTATATACAGTAATGAGCGCGATAATAACCGGCAAAATAGCACAAAAGATGGAAAACATAATACATTGTCAAGTAAATAGAGAGGGAACTAGTCGAGGTAGAAATTATCGATATAAACGCATAAATTAACATTAATATATTACACGGTTTCCCACCTTTAGACAAATCGGAGGAGTATGACAACTGACACTGTGACAGGAGAATTTTATAAAATAGTCCTGTCACAGACGTCTAAAGGTAGGAAACTATGTAATGTAATGTTAATTTATACGTTTATATCGATAATTTCCATCTATTAAAAATAATATTCTCCATTTTTGTGTTTAAATTATGAAAACACGTTTTATATCTACTTGCTAATAATACATACTCACCTCAAAAATAAATGCAATTTCCCTTAACATCTTCGGTGTTACTTTGGTTAAGTGTCCCATCTTTAGATGTTGATAATCCAAAATAAAAATATCACCCAACGAAAGATCTTCCCAGAGCCTCACTTCATATATTTGAGCCATAATGGCGACACCCTTATCGCTATTGAAATTTTCAGGAATTGGATTATACCTGGCGCAAATTATTCTTTGTAATTTTGGGGTTAAATTTGGCAAAGGAGAGAATGCTCTAAAATATAATAATTATATACTAAAGTAATATTGTTATTTCTATAATGAGTTCATTTCATTGTTGACTTTAATGAAATATTATAATGATTCATTACCACTTTATTAGGAGATATTACAAAAGAAGAACACGCATTAAAGACAATGAAGAGCGGAAAATCCCAGGGCCTGATATGCTTCCTATCGAACTAATAACAATTATTATAGATCAGCAGCATATTCAATATATTCATGTTTTAGTGATATGTACCCTTGAACCAAATTTATAGCTCAGGTATATTACCCAAAGAATGGATAACGTCGATATTTAAATGTCTATACAAAAAGCAGTAAGGAAAACTCAGCTTAGCCACAACTGACAAAAGGATTTGCCGCCCGAGGATCAAAAATACTATTGGCCTTTGCAGATGACGTGGACACAATTGCGCGGAGATGCAAAAGAATTGTTCACCTATTCGAGAACGGAGCCAAGGAAGTTGGTCTTAAGGTCAACGAGAACAAGACCAAGTACATGGTGGTTACGAAGAACCTAAGACCAAGGGTTAGACAAAACGTAACAATTAATGAATACAACTTTGAATTTGTCAAAGAATTCAAGTACCTGGGAGCGATCATAACATCTAAAAATAAATACGAAAAGAACGTGGCAGCCAGGATCATTGCAGGAAACAGGGAATATTACTCATTAATGACCGTACTTAAATCAAAAATACTCTCAAGACCAACAAAAATAAGAGACATGAACTCTGAATCAGCGGGAAACGACAAAATTATTGGTATATGAAAGAAATATACTGCGGACTATCTATGGGCCTTGCAGAGAAGAGACAACAGGAGAATGGAGAAGAAGACACAATGATGAACTTCAAACAGTATATGGAGATGAAAACATAGTACGCTACATTAAAGCAAACCGAATAAAATGGGCGGGCCACGTGCTAAGATCGAGTTATGAAAGATTTCTGAACGCCACATTCTGGGAAACGCCTGATGGTAAAAGGTCAGTTGGTCGCCCAAAAAAGAGATGATAGGACGCAGTAGCCAGTGATCTACGCAAAATGGGAGTACAGCAATGGGAAATAGCTGCTTAGGACCGACAACAATGGAGGGAAATAGTGAACGCGGCCAAGAATCACATGGAGTTGTAGAGCAAAATGATGATGATATAAACAGAAAAACGAAAGAGCATGAGGCGTTTACCGCATGCGCCATTAGCTTGAAGTCCCATGTGCTATAGTTGCTAAAGTCATCCATAAACGAATATATATCATAAACTGGACATAGATATTATTAATGATAGGCAATTTAGGTTTCACAAAGGCCTAGGAACGCGTGAAGTTCTTTTTTACATAATATACTATTACAAAGCTGCCTCCTGGATGCCAATCAAGATATATGTGCGTGTTTTATTGACTATAATAAAGCATCCGGTAAAGTGCGACATAAAAAATAATTAATGAATGTCCTGAAATCAAAAACATAAACTACAAAGGCCTCAGGATCATATCGAATTTATACTATACGCAACGAGCAAAAGTTGGTGTTAACAAATAGCTGTATAGGAAATTAAAATTAGACGCACGGTGAGACAGGGATGCGTATTGTTGCCAATTATTTCTGATGTCTACTCGGAAGACAATCTAAAAAAGAGTTGAAACTAAAACAAAATTTAATGTTCGAACTGCCAAGAGGCAGCAGAGTGGCAGCTTGAACATTGTATTTATGCGAAAATCAAAAATGTTTATTTCTCAAATAAACATTTTTTTCTGTTTTCTGACAGCAGCAAAATGTATTTTAAATTAAATAAATAAATAGATTTTCCTTTTTGTATTGAAATTGAAAAAACTGTATGACTTGTACACACTTCTAAATAGGTCAAACCGGCAAACAGGTGTATGTTCTCAAAAAATTGATAGGGTGTAAAAATTTTTTTTATTAATTAGCTAAGTACTTTCAGCACATCACGTGCCATCATCAGAGTTTCGTCCTATGGGTATAAATCCTTCATAGAAGAGCAATTGCTAAACACCATTAAAATGTATAGATACTGGGACAAGCCACAGATCCCGGGTGTAAAAACCATTTACTTCTTCTTCTTCTTTCTCGAAACTCCTTATGCCCCTCAGGGGCGTCGGAGGTTTTATTCATCCTCTATCCATATCTTTCATTTCTTGCGGTCCTTTGCTAACTCTTTCATTTGTTGATGTGTTTTCCCTTTTTCCTGTCCAATTTCTATAATCTGATCGATCCACCTCTTCCTTGGCCTCCCTTTCCTTCTTTTACCATATCTTTTTGATTCCATCACCTGCTTTGGTAACCTTCCCTGGTCAATTCTGTTAATGTGACCATACCATTTTAATTTTCTTTTTTGTATCTTGGTTATTATCGATTCATGTTTCAGTCTTTGTCTAATATCTTCATGTATTATTCTGTCCAATATCGATTTCCCTGCCATTTTTCTTAGCTGCTTCATCTCCGCTGCGTTTATTGTACTGTCTATTTTTGCATTGTTTACCCATGTCTCACTTGCGTATATTAAAGTTGGTACAGAGATTGCGTTGTATACCTTCAGTTTTATTTCTTTATCTATTTCTTCCTTTCCAAATATTGTTTTATTTAGTGCATAGTAGATTTTATTTGCTTTTTTCGCTCTGTATGAGATTTCTTGATCTATCTTTCCATCCTCTGATATAATTACTCCAAGGTATTCAAACGTCGAGACTGTTTCTATTATTTCGTTTTTGCACCTAAATATCGTTTGGTTTATTTCTTCCCTTTTCTTTTGGGCTACTATCATGGTCTTCGTTTTCTTTACATTTACCTCCATTTTCAAGTTTTCTATTTCCTCCACCCAGATATCGATTAATTTTTGCATTTTCTCTTTATTGTCTGCTATTATTACTAAGTCATCTGCATATAGTAATTCCTCCATTCTCGCTGCTACTAATTTCCTGTACCCTATTGTTGACTGTAATTGCCTTGACCTTTTTTTAGCCTCTTCATTACTCTATCCATTACTAATATAAACAAAACTGGGCTGATACTGTCCCCTTGTTTTATTCCTCTCCTTGGGTTTATTATTGGCAATCTGTTTCCATTTATTTGTACTTTAGCAAGTACGTTTCTATATGTACTTTTTACCACGCTTACTATCTTTTGCGGATTTGCAGATCTTCCATTACTGACCATATTACTTCTCTATTTATAGAATCAAAAGCAGCTTTAATATCTATAAACGTAATATATAATTCTTCTCCTATTTCGTTTTTCCTTTCAATTATATTTCTCAGTATGTATATATTATCTGTTGTTGCTCTTTCCTTCCTAAAAGCCGCTTGTTCTTCTTCTAGTTTTCCTTCCAGTTCTTTCCTGAGCTTTCTTTCTATTATCCCGGTGTAGACTTTATATGCCACTGATGATAAGCATATAGCCCTATAGTCGTCACATTCCGCTTCATCTCCTTTCTTGTGTATTGGTATCAATAAATTTTCTTCCCAGTCTTTCGGTATCATTTCTGTTCTCCATGCTTCTTTCATTATTTCCAGTAGCCAAAGCTTGTCTCGTTCTCCCACGTACTTCATCATTTACGGATCTATGTCATCGGCACCTCCCGCTTTTCCAATCTTTATTCTTGCCAATCCTTCTTCAATATCTTTGACATGAATTTCGTCTACTCGATTGTCCCTATCCTCTTCTCTTGCCTGCTGTCCTCTCTCCTCATTTTGTTGGTTGCTTGCCTCGAATTTTTCTTTATAGTGCTTATTCCATATGGTTAGTATGTCTTGTATGTTTGTTTTCAATTCATTTCGCTCATTTCTAATTCCTCTTATTTGTTTCCTTTTTGTTCCTTTCATGCTTCTTATTTTATTTCAAAACTGTTTATTGATAAATATAAACACAAATAAGGGCAAGACAGAGACGAATACAGAAGACAAAGAAATATAGTGAAAGAGCTAGTAAAATATGCGAAGAAGAAGAGCTGGAAGGAATTCGGTGAAGAATTGAACGAAGGTTTTGGGAAAAACCATTTAAAACTAATAAAATCGGTGGCGCCCAAAATCCCGACAGCCAAAATCCCGAAGGCCAGAACACCGACACGCCAGAATCCCGACAGGCCAAAATCTCGACATGCAACAATCCTCGCATAAGCAAAAGTCCCGACAACTACATTTTGAATATTTATTGTTTCCTTTTCAAATGAAATACCAAATCATTTTATAGAGTAATGAAATTGAAAAATTAATTACTTACTAATAAGTACAGATACTAATTATTATGTATTTTAAAAGAAAAAATCATTGAACACTTCATTTTATAATATAAAAGCTATACTTGCTGAAAAGGAAGGTGGTAAGTGATATGATAATATCTGCTATATGAAAGTAAACTTGATTTCAGGATTTGATTATACATATTTATATTATTGGACTATATATTGGGAAAAAACAATTCAATTAATATACCCATGTTAGAAATTTTATTTAGAAAATTAATTCATATTAAAATGGTAAATACTTATGGCCATAAACAAAAAACCAGAAATAAATGTAATTATATGTTAAAAAGGAACTTATCAAAACTGTCGGGATTCTGGCGGGTCGGTATTTTGAGGTAGGCCCAATAGAATCACATCTAAATTCTTTTATATTTTTTTAAAAGACAATATGGCAGCGCTACACCATTGTGAAAGTGAAACTTACATTTGCCAATACTCTATTTAAATATTAATTTATAGATTGTTACCTACACTGAATCGTACACGTCTTTCATGTTTAAAGATGTCGGATTGGTATTCTGAAAGACCTCTGGAATTATTGTTCTCACTGAGTAATACATATCCAATGTTTGTTTTGTTCGTTCTATACTGAAATGATTATTCACCAAGAAATGTCGAATCATAATCTCATCTGTAATATTAAAATAACATAATGTATTTTATAATTTGTAAAAATATCTAAATTTATACATACATATTATACAGTCCACTCCCACCGGTAGCAGTGGGATACATGCCAAAATACGTTGGCTTATTAACCCGCCAGTGGTCGCTATATGAGATTTTCTCTCACGGTCTGAGAAAATTGCGCACAAATTTTTTTCTGGGAAAGCATACGCGCTGTAGTTCCTTCTAGTCTCCTAACTATCCTCCCTCGACAACCTAATAGACTTGTCCGCTCAGATAGTGACACAGTTTACTTAGTATCAGCATATTGTTGAGTCAGTGCCCTTCATGTGAGAGATCTTCTCACCAAGCGACCACCGGCGTCACCAACTGTGTATAAAAATTAATATTATTTTTCCCCTTAAAACCTAAAATAATATCCTTATATGATGTAATAAAAGGCGCCGTGGATGTGGTCGATGATATAAAAATCCTATATTCTGTTTCACGGGTGAGTTGTACATGGTTACTTACCATATATTTTTCAATGTTAAATATTGGCGGTATCAATAATCACATTTTATATAAAGATAATAATAATAAAACAGAAAAACCTCGTGTCTTTTTAAAGCAAATAGCTTTATCGTTGATGAAACCTCAACCTTTTTTGTAAAATTTTGTTAAAAAGGCAAAAGTTGGATATGTGAGAGAAAATCTCACGCGCGACCACTCGCGTAACAACCTACCTAGCGACCAATGCCGGGTTAATAGAGCAGTCCTTACAGTAGAGATTCTGGCCTATACAGAAAAATACAAGCAAGTGTGGGGTAATACTGTACTTTGGTTACACTGGTACGGCGTTATGCTCGGTATACACGACAACGATTTATCGTAGCGATGTGACCTTGCAGTTCGTTTGTGCTGTTTATCGAAGGTCTATTGAGTGTCCACACGTCTCCAAAATTTGCACCAATCATCAGTTCCCTGCCAAAGCTAAGACTATAAACATGTCATCCGTGATGGAAGACGACGACGTGCTTGCGATAGCCTAGCTTACTTTGTGCAAAAACAGGAGAAAATCAATTTAGCTTCTCAAAAGAAAGGCATACTCTCACCTAAAAGCTATAGCGGGATAAGATGGTCAAACAGACCCCGCAACGATCAGCCCCGCGACTTGTGATTTTGACAAAGCGTATAGAAATATGCCTTCATATAACTTTTTAGCTTCACAGAGACTATAGAACCTCTTGCGTAGAGAAATTTAGCTTTTTTCGACTTTATTTTTTGTGAGCGCAATAGGTATTGCTTTAAAAAATCTGAAAAAATTCAAGGATATGTATCTTTCGTATAGAGAACTGCCTGATATTTTCAGATTTTTAAAATGAAAATCGGGCCTAGGGAAATTATTGAAACTTTCAATATTTTTTTAGGTAATGTTATAAATTTTTGGCTAACTTTTAAACAGTAATTTCTTGTGTACTTGTTTTTTCGTTCTTTTGAATGGCAGAGGCAGCAATTTTAATTTCTGAGCGGAAAGGAAGAAAAAATTTAAAAAAAACCGTCTTTTACCAAACTAAACATATTTTAGCAAAAAATATTAAACAGCTAAGAATAGTTTCGAAAAGATTATAACAAAATATCTGCTGAAATATTGCTTTTACTGAAGAAGCATAAATAATTTTCTGCTAAAATATGTGTTCTTGTTTGGGATGTTTTTAAGTTACGTTTTATAATCTTTTTTATATAGGTATTATGTATTTTTAACTTTATTTTATCAACTAATCAATCAATCAAAATCAAAAGACTTGACAACGATCTCTGGACCTCGATTTTTGACCCTTCGCTTCGTTTTCGAACGTGTTCGCTTCGTATCTGTTTAGTATACGAAGCGAATACGTTCGATAACGAAGCGAAGGGTCAAAAATCGAGATCCTGAATGATTACCCCAACTTCCGTCTACACATTACGATAAAACTGTGCAGCCGCAATCGACAACGATTTATCAAATAAATTTTGTTCCTGCCTACCGATCGTTTCCACCAACCAACAATCTGCGTCGATTTGCGTCCACACGTTCGGTAAAACTGCACCAACGAACTGCACAGTCGCATAGCTACGATAAATCGTTATCGTGTATACCGGCCATTAGCTAGGTAGTGCAGGAACATGATGCAAATTGAAAAGGCATATCAGAATAAATCGTTCGAAAATCTGTTCAGACCATAAAAATGAAAAGATATTCTCCAATGTAATAAAAACTATACTAAAATGATGGCAACTCCTGAAGTAAAATGCTACGGAAGCAAACTGAGCCTCTATTCGGAACATCACTACAGTTTAGACAAATTATGAGAGTCTCGGAATCTTACCCGTTGTCCTAGGTGAACGACAAACGCGACAACGCGACACGACGCGACGCGACGCGAAAATATTAAGTAATGGTTGTATTTGTGTGTGGCCTACGTTTTCGGATTAATCAGTCTACGACAAGACGCGACGAAGTGCGAACTTGTTTTGTTCGCGACGAGACACGACGCGCGACGCAGTGTGACACCCCATTGCTTTTGTCAATTCAAATTATGCTAAGCAATAGTTTATTAAATAATTAAAAACTAATAGTAACTATATAGTACCAGTATTTTCTCATTAACATACCTTAAAGCCAGTAAAAGCCTCTCCTCAATAGAAATCGGTTTTTGAAAATTACTTATTGACAGTTGAATACTGGGTTTAACAGGTGCAATAATATAATCGAAAGTGCTTGGTAATAAGCCACAATACTCTTTAAACCAACGTGGATTATTTTTCTTAATTTCGAATATAAATAATGATGAAACACTGCCGTATACTTCCCCATATTTAAAAATAGGAATGAATTGACATTGTCACGTTTGTCGTAAGTTGAGCGATGGAAAGCGACGCGATGCGACGCTACATAAGCCACACGTCCCGTGAATTACTGGTCGCATCGTATCGCAACGAATTGCATCGCGTCGCGTCGTTTTCCGTCGCTCACCTAGGACAACGGGTAAGAAGTGCTACGGGTAATGCCTCCTCTACACATCGGCAGACGCGTCCGCGGACGGCATCTGCGTATGCATCCGCAGATGTGCAGATGCGGTAATTTGATTTTTTGTTGTTTATATATCACGTCGGCGGACGCGTCTGCGAAATATCCGATTGTTGTCGGTTTTCCTAGCACAGAGCAAGGGGTTTCGGTGTGAACGCCCGATGCCTCTCCACACATCTGACGTCTGACCTCTACGACGCATTAGTTTTCGCAGTAAATTCAAAGTAGATATTGCGTCACCCGAGAATTAACACATACTGAACGATTTACAGATGTGTACCTACAGATGTGTGGTCAGCTCGTGATAATACATTGGCAGATACATCCGCAGACGCATCTGCCGATGTGTAGAGGAGGCATAAGAGTGTGGTGTTAGCAGATGTGCTTAAAAGAAGGACATTATAAATTGCTTGCATTCAACAGACTAGGTGAAAAGGACAAAGGTTGAAAGAACAAGGTGAAGGGCAAAGAGTGTGGTATGTTGGGAAAAATAAGAATATTAATGAAAAGTAATATCGTTAACATCATAAAAATTATTATGCATATTGGATAATAGTTTAAAAATGAACCACTGTTAAAAACTACCTACAGCTATTCATCTTTATTTTTCTTCTTTTGGAATCATAACCCTGGATGAGTCTGCCTGTCTGGCTATGTCCTCCCATTTAGATCTCTCTTGTGCCCTTCTTCTCCACTGTCTTATGTTCATGGTTTTCAGGTCATCTTCCACGTCTTCCAACCATCTCATTCTGGGCCTTTCTTTTTTTCGCCTTCCATTGTGATATTTTCTTTGTTGTTTTCGAATCGTCTTGTATTTTTCGTTTATTATAAATTAATAAATGAAAATAGTTTATGTCCTTGTGTGGTCGGTACTCACCGGAGAGACCGCAGACGTTCGGATACAATTAGCGTCTCTTTGCAAAGACAATGACGTCTAACAAGACACTTACTGAGCACACACACTACACATTACTCCCCTGAGTTAGTGATAAGTTATAGTCTAAAAAATCATTATGAAATTTACTGGCCAGTTGGTTGTGAAAACCAGTGCCAATGCCAATAAAACAAAAAACACACACACATGTGTCTGGACACGTCCCAGCCATGACAGTCGTTGACTTTTCACAAATCTTACAATATTATAACCTTCATTCAATTCATTAACGTCGTCGTATCTCCTGATTCTCCATGTGCAGTCTTGCTCTTGCACCTGACCATACACTTTTTTCAGTATTTTTCTCTCGAATGTCCTGAGTTGGCTTCATCTTTTTTCGTCATTATCCAGGTTTCACAACCATAGGTTACTACGGGTCTAATCAATATTTTGCAGACAGTCATTTTGGTTCCTTGGTCTAAAAATTTCGATGTCATCAATCTTTTATTAGCATAATATGTACGATCCCGCTGGAAATACGTGCACAAATTTCGCTACTTAGGGAATTCTTCTGATTGATTTCATTGACCAGATATGTGAAATCATCTACACGTTCAATAGTATAGTTGTCTATTGTGATATTATTTTTATTGTCTGGTGTTCTTTTGGTGGTTATGTACTTCGTTATCGCTTCGTTTATTTTAAGCCCCCTTTTTCGTGGTTCAGAATCAATTTCTTTAAACTCTTCCATTAGTCGTGGCTTGTTTCTACTAATAATAGCTACATAGTCTGCATATGCAGGAATTTGTACTGTTTTGGTGTTTATATGACCAGTTACATTGGTTTTTCTGATGACTTTCTCAAGAAGTAGGTTGAATAGCATGGTTGTGAGAGCTTCTCCCTGTCGCACTTCCATGTTGATGCCAAACAGGGGAGTCAGTTCTCCATCTACTCTGACTGCGGCATTTGAAACCTGCAGCATCATTTTTATGAGGCTGATAATATATTTCTTAGGTATACCTAGATTACGAAGTTCTTCCATCATTTTGTCTCTGTTCACCTATCAAAAGCTTCTTAGTTCTTAGTTAGTATGTTCTTGTTTAGTATGAATATACTAGGTATACACTATACTTAAAAAGTTCTTACTTAGTATGAATATATTATCTGTAGTGGCTCTATTTGGTCTGAAAACATTTTGATAATCACCAATTATATTTTCGGATAAAGCTATTCTTGAGAGATGAAATTAGGATTAGAAGTGGAGTGAAAAACCATGTAACGTCTGCAGTGAACACAGTTCTACAGGAAGTTTCATCAAAAAATGTCAGTTAGACGACACTGTCCTATTGACTTGAACATCGTACGGTCTTGAATTTTTGGTATTAAATAAAAATTACACGTAATACATAATATGATATATGGACTAGTGTCAAGAAATTTACTGACTAATTGGAAGCGCAAATGGACACATAGTTCAGACTCTCAAAAATTACAATGCCTTCGAGATTATAAGACGAACCTCCTATAAGCACATAGGTACTCAGAGAATGTCAACATTACATATTTAGTCTTAACTACAAAGCAAATGACGTAGTGGTAAAATACACCGAAGAATGTGACAAAGATCCATTTAATGAAATAACGGCGGAGATGGATGAGAGATTGCAAACCGTTAATATGCGCCCCAATACAGAAACGATGGTTAAACATTAAGTAAATTGGATATGACGCACAGCAGTATGCGAGCTTAGAATATTATAAAACGGTGGGAGTCCCACAGAAAAGTAATGCCAAATCAGATAAAATGCCAAAAACTGCTAAATGGTAAAGCACTGAAAATTAAAAGAAGGTAAGAACAGGAAACAACTTTGTTGCGAAACGCATTTGCTATCGAAGAGCTTAAAAAGATAATATGGAACTCATGAAAAACGGTAAATCACCTGGTTAGAAATATTAGTTCTATAATATTTACTCCTTTCAAAATTGTTTAAAAAAAAAAACTTCAATAGCATTTTGGTTTGTTTTTCTTATACATACAAGAGGGCGTTATAGGCCTTAGTGGCTTATTATGCCCTAGGATATAACAAGTCTGTTCATGGTAACCGTATCCAATGTCTTCTTCTTCTTCCTCTTCTAATTTTTGTATAGACATAACTCTGTCTGTTTTTCAATGTGCCTCTAGTAATTTGTCATTCCATCGTTTTCGTGGTCTTCCCACTGGTTGTTCTGGTAGATGTTTTCGATCGTCCTAATTATTTCTAGAGGTACCCCTCTTGAGTATAACAAATGGGCAACGTCCTTTAATTTGACCCTGTCAAATACTTTGTTAAGGTTCACGAAACATAAATATGCTGTATAGAAATAGGTATAGAGTCAGTGCATGATCTTCCCGACCTAAAACTTTTTTGTTCTTCTGCTAATGTTATAATTATATTCAATTTGTTTGTTACCACTCAGAAAATAATACAAATATGCTTTATTGTCACTGAATATTTTTACAATTTTATGGACAAAGCTTACATACAGTCAAAAGAAAAATAATATCAATAACAAATACAATTTACTAAAATTAGATAAATCGCCAATACACAGTATACAGAGTGGGCCAAATAAAAGGAGCCACCCCGATATTTGTCAGTATTTATTGGATTTTAAGAAAATAAAAAAACAGGTCAATTTTTGATCTAAGGGGGACACATTTTTACGGTACAAACATCTGTCATTTGTCAACTCCCTCCCTTCCACTTCCCCCACCCCTTATTTTTAAATAGGGAATAGGGGGCGTGTGCTAGCTCATTTGAAGGGTTATTCAATTCTCTATTCAGTAATATCAACATTGACATAAAAATTTATACAGGGTGTCCAAGAAAAATTATTTTAAATTAAATTAATTGACACAAAAAGAAGAATGTATGTAATTTATTTAACTCAGAATACATTCTACTGCTGATAAAAAACAGAAAACAATGTTTATTTGATAAATAAACACTGTTTGTTGCTTAAATTCAATATTCAACCTACCAAGTGGCAGATAGGTGGAAGCTTGAACATTAAAATTAAGCAAAAAGCAGTGTCTATTTATCAAAAAACATTTTTTTCTGCTTTCTGTGAGCAGTGGAATGTGTTCTGAGTTAAATAAATTACATACATTCTTCTTTTTGTGTCAATTAATTTAATTCAAAATAATTTTTCTTGGACACCCTGTATACATTCTTAAGTCGATGTTGATATGACTGAATAGAGAATTGAATAACCTTTCAAATGAGCTAGCACACGACCCCTATTCCCTATTTAAAAATAAGGGGTGGGGGAAGTGGAAGGGAGGGAGTTGACAAATGACAGATGTTTGTATCGTAAAAATGTGTCCCCCTTAGATCAAAAATTGACCTGTTTTTTTATTTTCTTAAAATCTAATAAATATTGCCAAATATCGGGGTGGCTCCTTTTATTTGGCCCACTCTGTATAAGATATAAAAGCAAAGACAATAGCTATTTGTATAACAAGGGAGGAAAGTGCTACTTTTCCTCCCGAGAATGAAGTTTACTGCCCGAAGCTTAGCGGAGGGCAGTAATCATTCAAGGGAGGAAAAGGTAGGTATTTTACTCCCATGTTATACATATGATTTTATCTAATATATGTCATATTATGTGTAGTTTTTAGTTTGTGAAAACTGTCATTATAGATAGCAGTGCGTGAAGTGTTTTAAGTGTGCGTGAAGTAACAATGTATTTTAAATGGGACTTACTCTTTCGCACTGTTTTTAACACACTTTCATATAATCAAATATCCTTAACTTTCGCGTTGTCATGGTGACATAATGACCAATAAATTACGACAAAAGTTTTGACAGTTTTGTGGTTTGAAAGAAGTTAGAATTTTTAAATGTCAAAGTTCTATAAATTGTAGAATAGAAATGAATTCTAGTGACGAAGAGTTACAGTTTTTTTTATTTATTTATGGTAGAGAAGATAAAATATTGTATGAAACTGTGCGTGAAGTACTTTTTGCGAACTTACGCGATGTGTAACACTCGCTCCGCTGTCGCTCGTGCTCTAAATATCGCGTGCGTTCGCAAAAAGCATACTTCACGATTTGTTTCATAAATAAGTATTTCCACCTTCCTCAAATAACAAGTAATTTTTTCATTTTTAAATAATTTATTTATGTAATTAACTAACAAAATCTATTATTATAGAAATAAAACTAAAAAATAGGTACATTATAACTGTCAACTGTCAAATATAAGTCAAATGATTAATGTAAACAGTGTTAAATCAAAATAACAGTTTACTGTTTTTTACCATTCTGTAAAATACAGGGTGTTCTATAAATAAACGTTAAAATGTATAGATACTTACGTAATAGGTAATAGAATATTGTATAGGGCGTCAATAAGTTATTTCATCAATGACATACCATGACGTCACTTTTACTTTTACTCCCTAGGGAGGAAAAGTACGACTTTGCTCCCTACAATCAGGTTAGGAAAAGTACACTTTCGGTAGAGGTAGGTGTAAAAAACAATTTATTGCAAAATTTATATAAATTGCAAATTGAACATACAACAAATAAAATTCAACATTAGGAATTGATAAGTTTAAGCTGCTGCGTATGAAACCCAATTTTCTTAGTTATTCATTAAGAAATTCTTCTATATAATCTTTTAGGTAGATAGGCTTTTGTCATTTTACGGAACTTTGGGATAGATGTTGCAGATTTAAGTTGTAAAGGGAGATGGTTGTATAGTCTTTTTGCGGAATATAATATAGATTTCTTTATTAACTCTTTATTAAACTTAATGATTAGGCCTTGCTGGAAAGACATGAAGGTGTTTACGAATTAAACAAACCGTTTCTAGAATATATAAAGATGGAAGTGTTAAAATTCCGTTATCTCTGAAGTAACCTCTGAAATGTGTACTTCTTCTGAGGTCAAACAGATATCTTATTGCTCTTTTTTGCAATTTAAAAATAACATCAGATTGAGCAGCTGTACTAGAACCCCAAAAAGGAAGACCATATCGAAGATGAGACTCGAACAACGAAAAATATGTTATTTTAGAATATGCTAAATTGATTTCTCTTGAAACAGATCTTATTTAACGAATCGATATGAAGAAACGATTTTTGAAGTTGCTCTTTAAACAATACCAAGAAATTTTACAGAATCAACGGTACTGATCTGGCTGTTATTAAGAAGCAAAGGTTGAAGAGCTCCTTTATAGGATAATGCTACTGTCTTCTCCACGTTAAAAGAGAGTAAATTAGTGTCAGACCAGTTCTTTATCGTCAGTAGATCTGAAGTTATAGTTGCATGAAGAGTTGTAATAATTGAGTTGCTCCAAGTCAGCTATCATCAGCAAAAAAAAAATTTTTGCATCGATTTTTAAATTGGTGATGTCATTTATAAAGATAAGGAAAAGTAGAGGACCCAATACTGAATCTTGTGGTACACCACATATAATATTTTTTAGACTTGAGTCAGTATTATTTGCTCTAACCAGTTGTTTCCTATTATCCAATTCAAAGAAATACCTCGAATTACGTAGAAATTGAGTTTTTTTTATTAAAATATTGTGATTTACACAATTAAAATCTTTGGCATAGTCACAGCAAACAGTGGCAGTATAAAGATTGTTGTTTAGTGCTTGATAAACCTCATGTAGTACAGAAAACATGGCATCAGTGGTAAATTTATTAGTTAAAAAGCCGAACTGATTTTGTGATAAAATGTTGTTATCAACGATAAAGGACGTAACTCGAGTCTTAATGAGTCTCTCAATAATTTTGGATAGTACCGGTAGTAAGGCAATAGGTGTACAGTTGCAGGCAATATATTTTTCACCACCCTTATGAATAGGAATAATAATGGCGGTCTTTAGGCACTCTGGAAATTTACCTTTTTCGAAGGAATCATTAATAATTATTAATGATTCCTTTATATTATTATTAATTATTAATTATAATTAGTGAGACGAGGATTTCCAACACATTTTTTGTGGGATTAGAGAAAAATTTGATAGATAGTCCATCAGTACTACAAGATGAGTTGCTAACTTTTACACTCCAAGGTAAAATAGACAAATAATATGCAAATAAAAATGCATATCAATAACCAAATTATAATAGTATTATAATCTGTTTATTAGAATCTACTTACTGGGTAAACTACTTACTAAATTATCTACTTACTGGGTAATTCTGGCAAATGCTTTTGAGCTTCAAGCCAGGTTTTTATTGTCTCAATATCCCTCTTAACATCTTCATTTGTTTTTCCAAAAGCACTAAGGATTTTATCAATATTTGTTTTAAAAAAATAATTGGTATCCATTTTTAAACTATTTATGATTTACAGTAAGCAAAATATATGTTTGTTTTGAAAAATGTTTGACAGCAAGGTATTTCAAGGCAATCACCTATGTATATAAAGGTTAACTACCATCAATGAAAAAATATTTATATAAATTTGGGACTCTTTACTGGAAGTGGGCTTAGTTGTTCTTTTTAATGATTGAATTCCTCCGTATTGACTCTTTGCTCATATAGTCCAGGTTGTAAGGCCGCTCCCGTATGGAAAATTTCTGATTCGGTTTCTTGGCAGATGCCGGTTCAAAATGTCCCCTTTAAAAAAATATGAAAGGTACCGGGAGAAATCTTTGGGCATAAATAGTTTTAAAAAATTTGTATACCAATTCCAAAAATTACTTTTTTTGCTCCGGCATATATTTTTTTAGATTTTATTGGGTCATTTTAAACAAAAACGGTCTCTTGTTATTTTTTTCCAGTGTTAGTGATAGTTTTCGAGTTATCATCCAATCATCATCATTATTGGCTCTACAACCCCAGGTGGGTCTTGGCGTGCTCTAGAATAAGCTTTAAAACAGCCTTAACGTTGCCAATCGCTTTTTTTGACCGTCCACGTTTCTAAAGAGTAAAAGAGAACGGGCTTAATAAGAGTTCTGTATATAAATATTTTCGTTCTTTTTGCGACTATGTTTGATGTTAAAAGTTTCTTTACGCCATAGTATGCTCTTTTTGTTAGATGTACGTCTGTTGATTCCTGCAGTTAATATGTTATACTAATACACACACCGTCAAAATTAAAGGAACACCTTAAAAATGGGACATGTCTGATGTCTCGAATCTCCTAAACCAGTTGTCCGATTTGAGTGATTTTTTTGGTATGTTGTAGCCTTATTATGTAAGAATATCGTTGTAGTAATATTGTTGCTAGACAGGTAAATGTCATTTTAGACCGGGTGTAAAAATCATACTGTGTTTTTTTCTTAAAGTTCAGAACACCCTGTGGAATATTCTAGCCTATATAAAATATTGAAATTAAAACTTAATTGTAGCTTTAGGTTTTCTTAACATTTTCTTTTTTGACTCATTTACTTAATGTTGGATAATAAAAAATTTAAGTATTTTAACAACTAGCCATTTAAAAAAAAATCAGTAAAATCATTTATAAAAGGTATATATTTAAAATCCCTAAAAAGGGCTACATCACAATCACATAACTAGTTTTAGACTGGTTTACCAGTCATCATCAGTGCTTACCTAAAATGAATATAACCTGGTAAAATAATGCAAAGATTTTGAGATTTTTACTACGGTTAAGAAAAATTGTAGGTTATACTCACGTGAAGTTTACATGCTAACCACCAAGATATAATTTAACAAAAATACGAGGGTCAAAGCCCTGTATACGTAATCCGTCAAGGAAATATCGGTTGAAAATGTTAACTTAAGCGTGGATGTTTGAAATATTTTTACTAATATGCCCCAGGTAACATCTGAGCTTTGATTTGACTTGTTCACATGGTGGAAGTGTGGCAGCAAGTGACAATGAAATGGATAGAAACCTCCGAACGATGACAAGACAGAAATGACAGTTCCACAGGAAGTTGAAAAATTTACCTGTCATATTTAAAGACTATGGTGTACAGCTTGTTAAAATTAGAAATGATGTAACAACACACTCCAATGTGAAAATTATCATTTAAAATTCAGTACACTAGATGTTGTAGTTAAAAATGTATTCACGTATACAGTCAGTGGAGGTGGTTAACCAAACCACATAACACAAATGTTTGTATTCGAGAACTAAAGTCAGTAAACAAATCTTGTTGTCAAGAGACCTAAGATTTAAAAAGCAATTTTGTGTTGATTTAAAGTTATTGAATTTATTTAATTTATTGGTAGCTCTTGGAATTTGTGTAAATTTAATAAGAAAAATAAAACACAATGGGGGTGACTGAGTTGTAAAAATGTCTTAAATAATCTAGGGGATGTATCATTAAGAAAGCACGAGCTCAAATTAAGGCGACTAATTCCTAAAGACCTCGCTGGCTACCCGGATTTATGATACTCTGATCCCTAAGGGTCCAAAAACCAAAACCGTCATAAGATGATGACAGTAGGGGCTGGGGGGTATGAAATGTATGTGAGGAAATTAATGAGAAAGGAACATGAACGGGACCCAGAAAGAAAATTAGACTTTTGATTTGGTTGTACTATAGATGCGTGTTTTATGTTGATAATGACATATTGAATAGGTAGGTAGTGTGAGAATAGTCATATGTAGAAATATGGTGGTGAGTTGTAGGCTATTGATTATGTTCAAAATAAGAGAGCTAAAAGGAACTACAACGTTAACGGGATTTTATTATCTCATATGGTCAATGGACCTCTAAATTTTAAAAAACCGTGGAGTGCTACTATTTAGATGGGTGCGTTTTTGAGAAAGTGGTGAATTAGTCCCTAGGCACAGGGTGAATTAGGGTGAGTTCTATGCACTTTTGGTACAAACAAATCTGCAATAAAATAATTCCAGGTAAAAAGCAATTTTGTTTTTTGCCCCATAACTTTTTTCCACAGGGATATAGGTATAGGCATTGCTTCAGCGAAAAATAACATTCATCCTTCCTCTTTGAAATGGCTTCTAGTAAGAGTCTCTATAATTTGCAGTTACTGAAATATGATTTTTCAAAGTTCGCCGCTCACAACATTTTTGAGCCATTTTCCACATTATTTCGCAAACATTGTACCGTAACTCTTTTCTACGCATTTCTAGGTATATATAATGGTATATTTAGTAGAAAGAGAAATCAATTACCTTTAAAATGGTCTATTGTATAAGGTTGTTTGACGATTTTTAAGCAAGTTATGGTTTTCAAGGTTTTATACTTTAATGATTTTTGATATTGTTTATGATCATTTTTAAAATTTTTCATTCTGACTTTTTTCTTGTACATTTAGGTATACACATTGTGAAACAAAAAAAGCATATTTTCTTTACTTTAAAATGGAGTATTGCAAAAAATTTTAAGGACTATTTGAGACAATATATCCGTAGAATATCCAAGAGTATCCGTAATTTGAGACAAATTTTAAAATTTTTTATTTTTTCAATTAGAAAAGTATGATTGTATATTGTAACGTAATTTTTAATTCCAAATAACTTTCCCTAATAACACTTTTCGATATTGTGAAATATAAAGATACTTTACTCCTGAGCGAAATTCATATTTTTTAATATATCTCGTATTCTATTGATAAAATTTTATACCTGATGATTGAATCTTAGGTATTAAACTGTGCAGAGCATTTTATGAAGGATAACTTTTTTTCATAAAGTTGATAATAAAAAATTTCTCCATATGGTTCCAACTTAGTGGGACCTATTGCATGTGTAAATGCCACATTTTGAAAAAGCATATCTCGTTTAAAAATAGTCGTAGAATTTTTTACAATACACCATTTTAAAATAAATAAAATAGGCTTTCTTTTGTATTTAGCAATGTATATATCTAAATATGCCATAAAAAAAGTTATAATGAGAAATTTAAAAATAACCGTAAAATATATCAAAAATCATTAAAAGTATAAAATTTTGAAAAACCATATATTGCTTAAAAATAGCCATACCGCCTTCCACAATAGACCATTTTAAGGGTAATCGACTTTTCTTCCTATTAAAGGTAACATTGAATATACCTAAAGCTGCGTAGAAAAAAGTTACAGAACAATATTTGCGAAATAACAAGGAAAATTGCCCAAAATTGCTGTGAGTGGCGAACTTTGAAAAATCATATTTCGAAAACTCTAAATCCTAATAAACTCTACCAAACAGTATTTTAAAGACAAAATTTGTAGGTTTTTTTTCTGTGAAGCAATGTCTATACGTATATCCCCGTGGACTAAAGTTATGGGACAAAAAACAAAATTTCTTTCTTTTGGGTTTCTTTGTGCTTTTTCTTTTGAATATATTTTGGTAAAAAAAAAGTATCTTTGACTTTAAAAAGTTATATTTAGATAGGAAATTTAACCAGGAATAATTCTTATGTAGACGTGTTTTTACCAAAAGTGCATAGAACTCACCCTAATGTAACCTGTGTCCAGGGACTAATTCACCCATTGCTCAAAAACGCACCCCTTTAAATGGTAGCACTCCGCGGTTTTTTCATATATAGAGATTCATTGACCATATGAAATTGTAAAGCCCCGTTAACGTTGTAGTTCCTTTCTATAGTACATAATCAAAGCCGATTGTATGTAGATGAAAATTTATATAATGTGGATGTATGTGGATGATGATATCAGTAATTTATATGTATGCTTTGGATAGATAAAAGTGGTTTGATGGCTTAAGATGAAAAAAAGGATTATTGTAGCTTGTACCAGATAAATTATAAGTGTGAATGTGAACAAAGCAATAGAGGGGGGTGAAAAGTAATATTGTAAACGTGTTAAGAAAAAAGTTGTCGATGGAGTGGTTGGAAGTCCCGATTGAACGAAACATGGCGATTGACACAATTCGGACATTTTTGTTCTTCTTTGATTATTTCTAGGTCTTCGTAAAAGTCGAATTTTAAGAAGTCCTTCTGTGGGATGTTGTGAAGTAGAGCGACATCATCTGGGATATTCAAAGTATGATTTTTATGTTTGAGATGTTGAGAAAAGGTAAAGGTGTTCTCTCTTTTGGTGTGTTCAAGAGAGCGAGAAGCAAGTGATCTACAAGTTCTTCCTATGTAAGTAGCATCACAGTCAGAACATTGTAGTCTATAAACACCACTACGATTCATGTAATTGATACTATCTTTGGAATTCGATAGAGATTGTCCTAAGTTGTTGGATACTTTTAAAGAAATTTGGATGTTGTCTACTGATCTTTTGATAATATTTGAAATATCCCCAGATAGCCTATCTTGGTGAAAGGGTATAGAAGCATAAGTAGGTTTGGTTGTCAAATCTCTAGGGAACGCAGCATGTCGTAAGTCTTTAAGCTGTCTTTTATGAATGAGCTTGCTCAAGACTTTGAGAATTGCTTTTTTAAATCTTGACAACAAGATTTGTTTACTGACTTTAGTTATTGAATAAAAATATTTGTGTAATGTGGTTTGCCTAACCACCTCCACTGACTGTATACGTGAATACATTTTTAACTACAACATCTAGTTTACTGAATTTTAAATGATAATTGTTACAATGGAGTGTGTTGTTACGTCATTTCTAATTTTAACAAGCTGTACAGTACACCATAGACTTTAAATATGACAGGTTAATTTTTCAACTTCCTGTGGAACTGTCATTTCTGTCTTGTCATCGTTCGGAGGTTTCTATCCATTTCATTGTCACTTGCTGTCACACTTCCACCATGTGAACAAGTCAATACAAGTTAGCATGTAAACTTCACGTGAGAATAACCTACAACTTTTCTTAACCGTAGTCAAAATTTCAAAATCTTTGCAATATTTTAACAGGTTATATTCATTTTAGGTAAGCACTGATGATGACTGGTAAACCAGTCGAAAACTAGTTATGTGATTGTGATGTATCCCTTTTTAGGGATTTTAAATATATACCTTTTATAAAGGATTTTACTGTTTTTTGTATTACATGGTATACAGCCAACTACAGAAAAACTTTTTCCTTGTGGATTTTCTTTTTTGATTCATTTGCTTATGTTGGATAATAAAAAAGTTAGGTACTTTAACAACTAGCCAAGTTCTTCATCACTACAGGTATTTCTAAATAAGTGCGACAAACGTTAAGGGGTAATTCTGCATGAAAAAGTAATGACAGTTTATTTTATAAACATCTATCCGCAAATGCTTCGTTTCCGAGATACGGGATGTTGAATATTCTCTTGCAAACTGACAATTTATTTATTGCTCTAAAACCGGTTGTGATATGCAAATGATATTTGCTAGGTTTTAAGAGCTAGTTATTGCGCATTTTTTGACATACAATTAAGAATTTCATCCCTAAAATTCAATAAACATCTATCCGCAAATGCTTCGTTTCCGAGATACGGGATGTTGAATATTCTCTTGCAAACTGACAATTTATTTATTGCTCTAAAACCGGTTGTGATATGCAAATGATATTTGCTAGGTTTTAAGAGCTAGTTATTGCGCATTTTTTGACATACAATTAAGAATTTCATCCCTAAAATTCAAGAATCACCCCTTAAAGTTTATTTATTTATTTAAAATCACGCAACTCATAAATATTGGCGATATCATTTTAAAGTCTTCTACTTTAAAATGTATAATATACGTCTGAATTGCCAATATAAATGAGTCAGATTAAATAAATTATTAGAAGAATTTTTTTACTTAGCAACAACATGTTTATTTTATTTTAATAGTATTTTGTATTTTGACAACGAAACCCGATTTGGGCTTCGAAACGTTAATAAATTCATTTTTTAGTAAAATTGTGGCTTATTTCCCATAAAAAATACGTACCCTTAAAGTTTGTTGCACTTATTTAGAAACACCCTATATTGATGAAGAATATGGCTAGTTGTTAAAGTACCTAAATTTTTTATTATCCAACATAAGTAAATGAGTCAAACAAGAAAATGTTAAGAAAGCTTAAGGATACAACAGAGTTTTAATTTTAATATTTTATATACGCTAGAATATTCCACAGGGTGTTCAGAATTTTAACGAAAAAACCCAGTATGATTGTTATATGAAAGTATAAAGTGACATATACCCATCTAGGAACAATATTTTTACACTGACATTCACTGATTACACTGATATATTAGATAATAAGGCTACAACATACCAAAATAATCACACCAATCGGACAACTGGTTTAGGAGATTCGATACATCAAACATGTCCCATTTTTAAGGTGTTCCTTAAATTTTGCCAGTGTGTGTAGTTATATGACCTCTCTTTCTCCTTCTAAGTATATGTTCTAAGCGTTAGATCTTCGGGTTTTGCTAATTGCTAATTTTTTGTCACCTTCATATACTTTGTTTTATTATTTTATTGTGTTTTGTTAACATGTTACCCAATTCATGTTACTACTGCTTCCAGGTCTGCCTTTCTTCTTTCGATGATATAGATGTCATCCGCATAGGCTAGTATTTGTACACTAGGGTGGAACGAAAAAAATGATTTTATAATTTCAATGTGTAATAGTGATAGAAAGTTGCCTATAGCCATTGTTAAGCCACAAATAAAATATTTTTCCAAACAAAATATTTTTAGAGGTGCCGCAAAAGGGTTAAAAGTTAGAATTTTTAGTTCAATTTTGCGAATTTTGATGATTTTGGTTTGGTAAAAAATAGCTATTGTAATGTCTGAATTCTTATTTTAAACGATAAATACGCACTCTAAAACTACTATTTCAAGATAATTTTAGTTTTAACTTACAAAAATCTAATGTTAATTTTTACTAAAACTGTCAAAGTTTGAACTTGAATTCCACATTTAAATAAATATTACAATTTAACATTCTGACTATAGAAGAAGAGCACATTTCAATAGTAGAGGAACCTGGATCAACCTTGCTAGGGTATATGACTTCTTTTTCCGGAACAAGTAAATCTATAAAAGATAATGAAGAATTTTCAAGAGGACAACCCTTTGAAAACATTTCCAATATAACAGCTGCCTGATTTGATGGAACTGCCACTAACACCGGTATTAACAATGGTGTAATTGCTTTTATAGAAAAAAAAACCTAAATAAGCCGCTGAAGTGTCTGATTTGTTTGTAATATACCAATGAATAATTGCCTTTGCATCATTTGTTTTGCATATTGGATGGAAAAACTAAAGGCCCTAATGAATTTGGAGGGCTTTCAGGCAAAGAACTTGAAATCTTTAACCAGCTTCATGTGGTTAATTTCGTTCCCATACAAAACAACCTCCCTATTCTATAGATTAAGTATGATCTAAGCACAGATCAAAAATATTTACTTGAAATTTGCAAAGCAATCTCCAGTGGTGTATGGCCTTCTCATCTTTCTTTAAAAACCCATGGGAAATTAGCTCATTCACAATGGCTTACGTTGGCCAATCACCTTCTTCGGTTATATGTTGTAACAGAGAATCCTTCAAATAATCTGAAAACTGTAACTATGTATGTGATGAAGGTGTATGCCCCAGTCTGGTTTCATATCAAGCTGAAACCATTTTATGTAAATAGATCAAAACATCTATGGAGACTCATCAAATGTTCACGTTATCTTTGTGAGGAACGTCGCCAAATAATTGATCCAGTAATTATTCAAAGGAAGGGTTATTTCTCTAACCCAGAAAATGTGCTTCTCTCCATGTAATGTGACAAGAGAAAACACATAAGGGAGCTAGGCCTGAGACGACTTTTGAAGGCAAGATCAGAACTCATAAATGGTGTAAGGAAGTTTATTGTCCCGAAGCTTAACTTTAATGCCAATGACTACACTGATATAGATATTATTAACTGAACGGAAGAAGAAATTACTGAATCTCCTAAGACAAAACTGACGAGGACTTAAAAAAGTACATAAGTAAGTGAAGCAAGAGATCCTAGTTGTCAGGTGCAGTGTGTGGATTTTCCGTGTTTTCCCTGTCATACAAAGATAATGAAAAGGGTCATAGAACTCGTGACTGAGTCATCTTTTAGTGTCTTTGGTCTTGAAGCAAAAATGGCTTCGTTAGAGCAAAGATTGCATCCCACAAGATTATACCCAAATTTGAGACAAAAAACCATTTTATTTAAGTTTCAAGATGAATATTATAACTAAATAAATCTTATAGCAATGTATACATATAGCAATGATAGCAATGTTCACTGTTATTAGAAACAATATTTGACTAAGAAATGTTAGCTACGGCACCAAGTTAAATATATAAAATATTTGAAATTTTCTGTATTTTTTTGTTAAAAACCTATCTTTTCAAAGCTTTTGCGGCACCTCAAGATGTAAACATAGAACAAAAATATTTTGTAGTTTTATTGTAGACATGATAAGGCAACTTTTGAGTGCTATTAGAAAGTTCTATGAAAGAAAAACATTTTTTTCCTATCCTTTCGTTCCACCCTATTGTACACTCTATGACAGCCCTGGGCACTAAGGCTATCTTCTCCCGGTGAGGGTGGTTATCCCTTATCCGAGGGGTGGAATAATTGATACGCTTACTTGTTGAGTTGGTTTATTTACACTCGCATTAGTATAAGCTGGTAGCACCGCACCCAAAGAACATCTCGTGTAGAAAGAGACACTATCTTTAATGTCGAAATATTACGTCTGATCACCAAAATAGAATGACGAATGTCTAATATAATAATAAAGAATTCCCTTGTTATAGTTTAACTGTTTATATATTTAGAAATGCCTATTCAGCATCGACCATGAAAAGTGTTTATAATTGACTCTGCAATTATTAGTGAATCGTGATCTTGGCTAACAATATTTATATAATCGAATGAAGGTTGTAATGTTGTTTTGATGACATAAATAACTGAAAGTAATTATCGTAGATAATTACAGGGTGTTTTTAAGATATATCTACTGAGTACAGATGAATTCTTGTACACCTTCCCTTTTTAGGAATTTTCCGACTACGGGGAGGGAAATTTGCAAGTCGTACTACCAACCCATACTGTGTTGTAATCAATACAAAAAATTTATTTTATATACAAACTTCCTAAGCCTACGCAAATACATAAATAATATAAAATGTTCGTTTAACAACATTGTTTCGTAACACTTGTCACTCACTGTGTTTTCGGATTGTAAGCATATAATCTATTCTTATGTATTTCCTTGATTTTATTGTTTTCTATTCTGATTTTACAATTAACGTTATTTACTTCTGTTATTGTGAAAGGACCTACATAAAGACTATCAAACTTACCATTCTCTTCCCTTTTTACAAGGACTAGGTCTCCTATTTTAAAGTGTTGTGGTGTCGCTTTGAGCCTATTCTTTTCTTGCCGCTCTTTTTTGTGTTTTAATAAGAAGGTTCTGGCTCTCTCGTGTGCGCTTTGTAGTTTGTATCGTAACTCATTGTAGTAGGCATCTATATTGTAACATGGTTGAATCTCATGTGTAAGGTCTTCCGGTAGGTTAACCTTCCTGCCATATAACAGTTCGAACGGTGTGTATCCATGATACGCGTTAGGGGTTGTATTGTAGCAGTATGTGAACATTCTGCAACACACATCCCAATTTTCTCTGTCTTCGTCTATGAATGCTCTTACGTACTCGTTCAACGTTCTGTGTAGTTTTTCGCAACTTCCAATGGACTGTGGGTGGTATGCCGTTGAAAAGTTGTGTTCTATTTTTAATAGCTTTGTTAATTCCTGCATTACTTCGTTCTTATACTCTGTGCCTTGGTCTGTTCTTATTTGCTTCATGAGTCCGTATGTTGGTATGAAATGATCAAAGATTCCTCTTGCTATTGTCTCTGCTTCTTTATTGCACACTGGTATGCTGACCGCGTATTTTGTCAGTTCGCACAACATTGTGATACAGTATTTATTACCTTCATTACTGTCTGTTTGGTGGCTTCTGGCTGTAGTGCGAGTTCACTTTCAGCCTTTGTTTGTCTTGCTTCTTTCTCCTTTTCTTTTGCTTGAGCTCTTGTTATAGCTAGTATATGGGCGTTGTCTATGTATAGGTTTTTTAGTTGATGCAATGTTATTCTTGAAAGACTATCTGCGTAGTTACTTTTCCCTGTTATATACTCTATTTCGAAGTCATATTCTTCTAGGTCTAATCTGATCCTCGTGAGTTTTGAGGTTGGTTCTTTCATTGCAAATAGGTGTGTCAAAGGTTTATGGTCTGTTTTTACTTTGAATGTTGGTGCTCCATATAGATAACATTTAAAATAATTAATTCCCCAATGAATCGCTAGTAATTCCTTAACGATTATAGGTTTATTACATTCTCCTTTACTAAAACTTCTTGATGCATATGCTATAGGTAGGTCAATTCCGTTGTAATCTTGACTTAGGATTGCTGAACAACTCTCATTGGATGCGTCTGTTGTTAAGATAAACTGTTTGTTGAAATCAGGATATTTTAAAATTGGTGGTTTCGTCAGAGATGCTTTAAGCTTTTTGAATGCTTTTTCACACTCCTCGGTCCACGAAAATTCTACTCCTTTCCTCGATAATTTGTTGAGTGGTCTGCATATTTCCGCAAAATTTTTAATAAAACGTCTGTAATAGTTGCAAAATGCTACAAATCTCTTTGTTTCTTCCGCTGTCTTAGGTGTCGGATATTGTTCAATTGCTGCATACTTCGCTTTGTCTGGTGATACTCCCTCTTGAGAAAGATCATGTCCTAAATATGTTACTTCCCTTCTAAAAAATTGACATTTTCCTGGGTTAACTTTCAAATTGAATTTTCGACATGTCTCGAATGTCTTTTTCAGGTTGTCTAAGTGATGTTTTTCGGATATTCCAATTACTACGATATCGTCCATGTAAAGAAATGCTTTGTCTGGTGTTAATCCTGAAAATGCTATTGACATCATTCTTGAAAAGCTATTTGGGCTTACATTTAATTCAAAAGGTAATCTGGTAAATTGAAATGCTCCATTTTCTGTGCTGAACGATGTGTATTTTCTCGATGATTTTTCTAATGGTATCTGGTGAAAGCCTGACATTAAGTCTATAACTGAAAACCATTTTGCTCTTCCTAGTTGATCTAATATCGAATCTATTCTTGGTAATGGAAATTTGTCTGTAACTATCTTCTTGTTCAGTTGTCTAAAATCTATGCATAATCTCCATGCTTTTCCTCCATCTATAGCTTTTTTCGGTACCAGTACTACTGGGCTGTTGTACTCGGATGTAGATGGTTCTATGATTCCTTGGTCTCTTAGGTTTTGTACTTGTCGATTTAATTCCTCTGTTTGCGCATGAGGTGTCCTATAATTCTTGATATATACCGGAGTTTGGTCTTTAACTCTTAGTTTTTGTTCGTAGAAATTGTTACAGGTTAAGATATCATGCCTTAGGGCGAATATGTCCGAATATTCCTCGCATAACGATACTAAGTTGTCTCGTATGTATTCTGGTATGTCTAATTTCAGTGATTCTCGTAATTCTTTTTTTCTGTCCTTGCTGTCGTTGACTAGCCTATATATATTGAATAGTTTAATATCCAACGTCCTGATTGTGCTTGCGTCTACATTTACTGTTTCGTACTTTGTGTTCAAAATTTTGATGTATGGATTATTACTTGAAATAATTGCTCTTGCTATGAATATTCCTGGTTGTATTTCTTGCTGTTCCACTATCCTGTCTTTCTTTAACGTTTGAAAAATTTTTACGATTCTGTAAATTTCACATCTAGGCGGTATTATTATGGTGTCATTGTCTATATTATCCAGAATTTTCGTACTAATGTAACAATCGTTGTCCTCTTTAATGTGCATTTTAAGGTTTGCGTAATCTAGTATACATTGAAAGTTAGAAATAAAGTCTCTCCCAATGATTCCGTCTGTTGGAATTGGAAAGTTAGGTTCTACCAATTGAAAGATGTGTTCGAATCGAGTTCCTTTTACTTCGAGTGTTGTCTCAACTTCTCCCATTGTTTGCAACTCTCCTTTAGTGACTCCTTTTATTTTCGCCTTTTTGTTTGGTTTCACCTGTTCCTTCATAAAATCTTGTGAACATTTTAGTATTGAAATGTCAGCTCCTGTGTCTATGATAAAAGTGCTTGTGTTTTCAAGAATTCCTGTTTTCATTCGTACAAAGTTCGTTAGGTTTAGGTCGAAGTTGTAAATGTTATATTTTATTTCTGCCTGTGTGCTTCCAACTTGTTGTTCATTCAAAACCCCAACTGCTGGTTTTCTTGCTCTTCTTGACTGTCCTCTATTTCTAGTAACCTTACGTTCCTGTTACGTCCGCCTCTCTGGTTTCCTCTGTATGTTTGATTGTTAAATTCTCTGTATCCTCTGTTCGAATAATTTCGTTGATTGTCCGTTGCTTCTCCTTCGTTCCGTTGTCCGAAGTTATTTCTTCTTCCTCTGTCATATTTGTTATGATATCCTCTTCTGTATTGCTGCTGTCCTCTCCTATTCTCGTAGTTTGTCCTATAATTTAAGACTCTTCCTTGTGCATTTTCTTCAGTCGTATCGATCGACAAAAATTTAGATACTACTTCCTGCGGTGATGTAAAGTTACCTGCTTCCAGTATTAGCTTAGCTTTCTCTGCATTAGCGTTTCGTTTCATTGTTGTTACTACAGCTTCGGTCGTATATTTCTTTGCTAAGTCAAGTGGCATTCCTTCCGCTATGTATGCTACTTTTAATTGTTCTGCTAACTCTTCCACTTCAGATGCGTACACTACTGCATCTCTATGCCCTTGCCTTTTTTTTGCTAATTTGGCTATTAAATTCTTCGGATTATCACCTTTTAATTCTTTCTTTAGTGCTTCAGCTATCCGTGGAATTGTATCTTCTGTGGTTATTAGGTTCCTAGCCTTATTGGTGAGTCGCGTTTTTATTAGCGTTACAGCTGTGTCTTCATGACCTTCTGCCAATTTTCCAAGTAGTTCTAATGCGTCTAAAAATGGTTGTAATTTCCCTGCGCTTCCATCGAACTCGTTGGGCAATATCTTGCTTGCTATATTCAAAAATTCATTGATTGTCAAAGCCATGTTTAATATTGTTATATCTTGTTTTATGTCACCTTTTTCCTCTTTTATTTCGTCGTTAATTATTTCTTCTTCTACTTCCTCGTCGCTTTTTCCTTCTTCTGCTTCCTCGTCGCTTTGTTCCTCTTCAACTTCCTCGTCGATTGGTTGATGTATTGAATTTGGAACCACTGTTCTTACATTTACTGCTTGAAATGAGCGTATAACTTTGTCTCTGATTTTTCCAAAATATTTGTTGCACGATTCCCTTTGTTTGTCCGAAAGTGCTTCCCAGTTTTTCCTAGTCAATTGTGTGAACTTGTTATAAGCTTTAATTAGCTGTGTCGTTACTTCTTCCTTTATGTCCTTAGATTTCGGAACTTTTTTCTTTAAGACTCTTCTGCTTTGCCTGTCTATTTCTTGTGCAATTTCCTCAACTATTTTGACAAAATCTTCCCAAGTAACTTTGTTGCTACTCATTTATACATAATTTTTTTCCCGCTTCTGCACTTCTTAGCGAAAATATAAATTCGATAGTCTTACGGTGTATATCGATATGTAGTATATAGATATATAGTAAAAAATATATAGAGATAAAATAATACGTCAATATATGGTAAAAATATGTAAAAATTGCAGTAGTAATAAAAATTCAAAAATAAATAACGTTATATTAACCCTTGTAAATAAGTAGTTAGAATAATAATTTAAATGTATTATGCATATAGCGTATATTTGTTATATCGTATATTTATTTTGATAGGTATATTTACGATAGCAAATATTAAAATCATAAAATTTGCAAAAATGTACTAAAAATCAGTAGTCAAATAATAAATGAATAAAAGTCAGCAAGGATAAAGTATACGTTGATAAATGGATAGCGCTTATCAAAAAGGTACCAACAGCCATTTTGCAGTTTTGAGTAAATTAAGATTAAAGATTTATCAGTTTTAAAAATCGGCATTTTATCATTTTTTAGGTTTCTCAATTTTTTTAGGGGAAAGATTGAGTTTAGATATTTGTCTTCTATAAAAAAATATAATAAAATAGTTTTTCTCTTTTTTGTAGTATGAAATGGCGCTTGGTTCTTTTTTGATAAAATCTAAATAATGTATATGGATCTGTTTAAATACTAATTTTAGGATTTGGATCTTTTTATATAAAACTACTGTTTACTTGGATCCTTTTATTAAATAACAGAACATTAATAAGTTGTTCGTACCATTCAATTATAACCTTTTTTTAATAACCTGTCAACATTCATTAAGCGTTCATTACATTTTAATGTACATTTACACTGAAAGTCGATATATGTTTTTGTTCCTTCAATATTCCTTTCAGTGTGTAGTGTTTTTTGTTACCGTCTTTTAATTTTTTTTCTGGATTTAAAAGACTGTCCGGGATATTTTGCAAATCCCCCTTTCTTTAGTCGACCTGTTAGACGAGTGTGGTGTTGTGGTTCGTCTTCTTGTTCATCATCTTGTTCTTGGTCTGTAGAGTCAAATCAGACTCATCAGCTTCTTTCATCATTTTATATATTTCAGCACTTCTTAAAGATGATGATTATCAGAAGGACTTTACGAAAACACGTTAATCAAAAGAAAACCAAATGATTGAAATGAAGAATGTCAAAAGGAATCCAAGCGACATGCGACATGATAAAACTTTCGTCGCTTGGATCCGTTTAGAGATAAACAGAGTCCTATAATTCATAACACGCAACTTGGTAACCTTTGCCAAAAGAGGTCTCTGACGTTTAGTTGGTGCTTGGGACTTTTTAGATAAACAAAGTTTAATATTATCGGCCAGTTAATGTAATTAAGTCAGAAATGGCAATTTGGCGCTTGGTACCTTTTAGATAAGCGCTATCCAAATATGTAAAAATCATATAAAATTGTATCATTGCGTCCTATAATAACTTAATATGAGAGTAAAAAAAATCTTTGTATATTGATAAATATTGGTAATAGAATAGAATAATTAAGTAAAAATAGGTAAACTTGAAACATATATTAATGTAATTAAGGTAGCACATAATGTTTATACTTTATACTTTATATTAATCAGGAAATACCATAAAAATAGCTAATATGGACTTACCACTTTTACACGTCTTTGTTCGTATCACAAGTCCTCGCTGCACGTTCCATAGCATTGTCCATTTTCCATTGTCCCACGATGTTCCATCTCCATCCTATTCCATTTTCAGCTCCGCGTCGGCCTGATGTCTCCATCCATTTTACATATCACACTGTTGTCTAAGGTGGTCTAGGTGCCTGAACATTGACGTGTTTCTTCATACCTGTCCTGTTTACCAGTCCTAAGTTCTTCCCTGGTTCTGGATCGCCATATGACAGCCCTGGGCACTAAGGCTATCTTCTCCCGGTGAGGGTGGTTATCCCTTATCCGAGGGGTGGAATAATTGATACGCTTACTTGTTGAGTTGGTTTATTTACACTCGCATTAGTATAAGCTGGTAGCACCGCACCCAAAGAACATCTCGTGTAGAAAGAGACACTATCTTTAATGTCGAAATATTACGTCTGATCACCAAAATAGAATGACGAATGTCTAATATAATAATAAAGAATTCCCTTGTTATAGTTTAACTGTTTATATATTTAGAAATGCCTATTCAGCATCGACCATGAAAAGTGTTTATAATTGACTCTGCAATTATTAGTGAATCGTGATCTTGGCTAACAATATTTATATAATCGAATGAAGGTTGTAATGTTGTTTTGATGACATAAATAACTGAAAGTAATTATCGTAGATAATTACAGGGTGTTTTTAAGATATATCTACTGAGTACAGATGAATTCTTGTACAACTCCTATTAATAATGGTTCCTTTTGTTGTTATTCTACATTCTCTAATAGCTTTCTATAGTATTGGGTACTGTTGAATAGGCGGCACGATAGACTATGTATCTCCCTGTCGAAGTCCTATTTGTTTCTGGAAAGTTCTTGATACTCTGTTCTGCACTTTAGCCTTACACTCGACTGTTCAGTGGGTTTCTTTGATCAATTCCACTTTATTGGAATATCCTAATCACTTAGTGTATTGGGATATTGGATTCTGCCGTAGCTTTGTGTAGTGCGTTTCTGTCTATATACTGTCATAATCATCATCATCATCATCAATGGCGCTACAACTCTTCGTGAGACTTTGCCGCGTTTACTATTGCCTTCCATGTTTGTCGGTCCTGTGCCACTAATTCCCATTGTCGCACTCCCATTTTCTCTAGATCTTCTTTGACTGCATCTTCCACCTTCTTCTAGGCCGCCCTACAGACCTTCATCCATCTGAGCTTTCCCAGAACACATTGTTTATAAGGCGATTATCGTTACTGCGTATCACATGCCCTGTCCATCTGAGTCTATTAGCCATTATATATATGACTAGATTTTCTTTTCCGAATAGAGACTCTAGCTCGTTATTGTATCTGCGCCTCCATTCGTTTGTCACGCTGTCTCTGCAAGGGCCATATATCATTCGAAGGGTTTTACATTCCCACACCAGCAATTTATTTACTTCTCTTTTTGTTAGCGTCCATGTTTCGCTTCCATACGCGACTGCTGGTCGTATTATGGTCTTATATATCTTGATTTTTGCACCTCGTAAAAGAAGTTTTGACTTCATTAGATGTTTAATTGCAAATAAAGATCTGTTTCCTGCCATTATTCGCGTTTCAACTTCTCGCTCTAATTTGTTGTCATTTGTGATTGTTGCTCCTAGACATTTAAATTCTTTAACCACTTCGAAGTTATGATCGTTTATAGTAATATTTTGTCTTATTCGCCGTCGTTCTTGTCTTGAGACGACCATGTATGTTGTTTTGTCTTCATTTATTTTTAGACCAATGTTTAATGCAGCTTCTTCAAATCTCGAGAAACTATCCTTAATTTCTAATACTAATTGTGCTACTGCGTCTACGTCATCGGCAAAGGCGTGTATGATTTTTGCTCCCCGAGAAGTTATGTCTGGTTTGATTTTTTGATAAATTTTTCGCATGACGTATTCTAAGGCCAGGTTAAACAACAATGGGCACAACGGATCTCCCTGTCTCAGTCCAGAATTTACGCAGAAAGCATTTGATATTTTCCCCCTATTCTAACTTGTGCAAAGGAGTTAATTACACACATTTGTGTTACCGCAGCTAGTTTTTTGGGTACGCCGAGCTCGATCATTGCCTTCCATAATGTTGTACGATTAATTAAATCATAAGCCTGTTTGAAGTCTATGAAGGTCTGATGAACGTCCTAATTATATTCCCAATACTTTTCAAGCATTTGTCTTATTGTAAATATTTGATCAACAGGCGATCTGCCAGCCTGAAACCACACTGGTAGTCACCAACTATTTCTTCGGCGTATGGTACTAATCTTTTTAATAATATCGAAGCCAATATTTTATACGTGGTGTTGATTAGTGAGATTCCTCTCTAATTCATGCATGATTCCTTTTTCCCTTTCTTATGTATTGGTACAATAATAATACCACACCATTCTTTCGGCATTATTTATTGTTGCCAGGCCTTTTCTATTAATTGATGGATTCTACTTATGAGTTTATGACCGCCTGTTTTAATTAGCTCGGCATCAATATTGTCCAGACCAGGGGATTTATCGTTTTTATGCGTTTTTATGGCATGCGTTATTTCTTCCATGCTTGGTGGGGGTATTTCTAATTCGGCCGTTTGATACTCATATTCTCCGTTGTTTCCACCATTTTCATTGTTTTCATCAGTGAAATTTTGGATATTCAGGAGCTCCTCAAAATATTCAGCCTACCTTTCTATTATTTTGTTTTCGGCAGCCAGCATTTCTCCATTTTTATCTCTCACGAAGTTGGTTGTCCTTATATGCTGTCATATGCACACCTAAAATCCACAAACAAATCGTGAGTGTCAATTCCATACCCATACGCTTTTTCCAAATCTTGTCTTAAAATGAATATTTGATTGATAGTTGTCTTTTCTTTGCGAAACCCACACTGGTATTTACCTATTGTATTGTTGTCACATATTTGATCGTAGGCGAAGAACAGGAAATAATGAAAAAAAAACTCGTCTAGGAAGGCTAGAAGCACTTCCCCCGACACCTAACAGTAGAAGAGGAACTATTATGTTGTGTAATATTAAAAATGTATACAAAATTGTTTTTTTTTTGTTTATTAGTAAAAATAGTTTATTAGTTGACATCAATTTGCATGTAATTTCCGTAGTATCCTAAAATATCATTGTTCTTAGTAGAGGGACGCAGATTTTCTTGGACAACCATGTTGTCCAGTTTGTCAAATCTATGTTGATATTGCTTCAGCAGATTTTGATACATACCTAAAATATAGACATATTTTTTAAAATTATTTATGACAATATTTTAAATATCCTTACATAAAATGTACACAATATAAATATATGATATAATAATTACTTATAATCTAATATTATAAAAGCCTAAAACGACACTTATAATTTTATTATTTATTAATTATTTATTATTTATTTATTATTTATTTATTATTTATTTATTATTTATTTATTATTTATTTATTATTTATTTATTATTTATTTATTATTTATTTATTATTTATTTAGTATTTATTTATTATTTATTTAATATTTATTTATTATTTTGCTGTTACTGAAGCGCGTCAGAAAATCATATGGGGAGAAACCTTGTACCCTGTAAATGTACTCCAGACATAATTGGTTCTTAATACAGGGGAATTCGTTAATGGGAGTCCAAAAAAATCTATCCTTAGAAAAACTCGAAATCGTCATATTAAGATAAGGTAAGTTTAGTACATGTAGAACAGTGTCTATTTAAAAAATCTGGCGATTTAAGCGGGGCTAAGGAAATGGGCGAATCACAAAGTTTCACAAAAAAAGAGAATAATTTGCGAAATGAACGTCAATATTTTTTGAAAATCTATCAAATGATACCAAACATGACCGCCCACGCAGATGGGTGGGGGTTAATTTAAACTTTTAAATAGGAACCCCGCGATATTTCGCGAAATGAGCATCAGATCGAAAACAAATATAGTGAACGCGATATTAAGATACAAAATATTCCCGAACAGATGGAAAGAGGCCCATGTCGTCATGATCCCAAAACCTGACAAGAACCACACATTCCCACAGAACTACGGGCCAATCAGCTTACTCCCAGCGATCAGAAAGATAGTGGAAAGAATTATTCTCAGCAGACTGCAAACGGAAACAAACAGATTAGAGATAATCCCAGAAGCTCAATTCGGATTCAGACCAGAACACTCCAGCGAGCTACAAGTACTCAGATTAACTGAGTACGTAGCAGCTGGATTCAACGAGAAGCAGTACACTGGAGCAGCATTCCTGGACGTAAGCAAAGCTTTCGACAGAGTATGGCACAAGAGGCTCATATACAAAATGCGAGGTTATGGGTACAGCGGAGCGATGACGAGGCTGATCTCCTCGTACTTAGGCGGCCGGAGCTTCAGGGTTCGAATAGGACAAGTCCTGTCCGAGCTCGGAAGCCCGGAGGCTGGAGTGCCGCAGGGAGCGGTCCTGTCGCCTCTGCTGTGCACAATATACAGAGCTGACGTACCTAGAACACCAGGTACCCTAATGAGCCTCTACGCCGACGATACAGCGATAGCGGCCAAACACAAAAACGTAGACATCGCAGTGACCAACCTGCAAACAGCGTTTGAAGACATTGAGGAATGGTGTATAAAATGGAAGATAGCCATCAACTCCGAAAAGACGCAAGCGGTACTATATAAGAAAGGAGGACAACAGCCAGAAAAACAGCTGACGGTGCTGAACAACCCTATCGAGTGAAAAAATGAAGCTAAATTCCTGGGAGTCATCATGGACAAAGGATTAACCTTCCAAAAACACGTAGAAGCCACAATCCAGAAGACCAACATGGCGAGAGCAACATTAAGAGGACTTACAGGAAGAAAAAGTAAATTAAGACTAAAAACGAGGTTAAGACTAATAAATAGCATAATATTACCGGTATTAACATACGCATCTCTCGCATGGGGACAAGTATGCAACACCCACAAAAAGAAGATAAAAGCGGTCCACAACAGCAGCTTAAGAGAAGCAGCCAGAGTCCCAAGATACGTCGCAGAAAGATTCCTGTTCAGAGAACTTTAACAGGTGAGAGTCACCGAAATGATGACAGATAAAACAAGGGTCAAATTCGCGGAGCTGGCGCACCACCCAAGTCACATACTGCGAGAGATGCTAGGATATGACGCGTTCCACCGATGGAAGCACAAACGTCCTAAACAGCAAATAGTGTATTAAAGTAAATCGAATAAAGCAAACAAAAAGTGACAAAGTAAAAGAAAAAGTAAAAGTGAAAGTAGTAGTCAGTTCGTAGCTCGAAATACCTAGTGCCGAAGAAACACGCAACCCAAGCGTAGGTCCAATACCACGACCAGGTAAGTCAGCCAGTAAGAAAATAGAGGAAAAGGCGCAAGCCAACAAAAAAACACAAAAAAAAACAATAAGAGGCTTAAGCCACAAAAAAAACATAAAAAACACAAAAATCATAAAATACATAAAAGCACCAAGCCATTGGACCGAGCTCAGTGGGGCTTGGTATAGTGACTTGGGGCCCAAACAAGCAATTTTAGTACCGCGGATAAGTAACTAGAAGATAAAGGCATAGAGCGCTTCACGCTGGCCTAGTTTTGTAATTCGATTAGGGCATTACATTGAAATCTTATTATCCAGGATTCCATTGTAAAGAGCATTTGGCTACGATAGTTGTGCCCCCATCGCGCATCAGCGTGCTATGAGGGGGAAAGGGATGGCCTGGGGCATTGGAGCGAGGTGGGGAGATCCCTGTTTTTACTCGGGTCAAAATACCTCGCCCCAATGAATTGTTACACCCGAATGTACTTTTTCGATAGGGTAGACATCTCCCACAGGTCGGGTTGAATCAAATTGCTTGCTTGCTTACAGATCGAAAAACTGAAAAATACACGTATTCAATAGTTTTGAAAAATCTATTGAATGATACAAAATATGACCACCCACGAAGGTGGGGTGGGGGGTTACTTTAAAATCTTAAATAGGACCCCCATTTTTTATTGCAGATTTTCATTTCTTACGTAAAAATAAGTAACTTTTATTCGAGACATTTTTTCGAATTATGGATAGATGGCGCTATAATCGGAAAAAACGTTTTTTGGAAATGGAAAATTAAATTAAAAAATAGAAAGTCCCCACTAAAATGGAAAACTTAACTTTTTTTGTTTTTAGGACCTAATCTTCACAACCCAATATGTCCCCATAACGCTCGAGTAACTGCAAATTTAGCATACTTGCCGCTCCTACTAATATAATAAAATAATATTTTTAAAACTGAATAAAGGAATTTTATTATTTATTTATTATTCCGATTTTAAACAAATTATATTATATTCAAATAATAATAAATTATTATGTTTTGCATGTAATCACTAAAAGCATAGGTTATTTACGTTTGAGTTTGACAGATCCGTCAAAGTCAAACTAAATTTTAAATTATTAATAAAATGTAAATATTATTTGATAGTGAATTTAATTACTATATAAAACTAATAATATGTTTAAAACTACAATTTGAGTATAGTTTGAAATAATTTATTAGCAATTTACCAAAAAGCTTATGTTTACATTTGTATAACGGACTCCCCTTGAACGAGAGTAAATAGTACATTGACTAGATATTGATTTAAAAAAAAGATGAAGTTTATACGAACAGTTATTTGAATATATTAAATTCTAATGGTTTTGTTTCCTATATAAACAAGCCAACGAGAGTGACAATAAATACAAAATCAATCATTGATCATATATTTATAAAAACACAAGCTAGTCTAAAACAGCAAATTAGTATTGATCCGTTCGTTTTTCACACTGACATGACTGATCACTTCACTCCAGCCGTTTTGGTAAATAATGAAACTTAAAAAAACCCTACACCTGAATCTCCAGTCATAATTAAAAACCTTAATATCGGAAAACTACAACAGCTTTTAAAAAATGAACATTGGAATGATAATTATATAAACAAAATAGATTCTCAAGTTGCATATGATACATTTATAAATAACTTAAATAATTACATACAAACCTCTACGGAGGTAAAAAGTATGAATAAAAAAATATAAAAAATAAAACCCTGGATAACGGTGGGGCTGATATCGTCAATCAAACGACGAGATTTTCTTAAAAAGAAATTATTAAAACAATTTTCACCAGCACTTAATGCTGAATATAAAGATTATAGAAACAAACTTAATAGTCTACTAAAAAAAACCAAGAATGACTTTTATCAAAATAAAATTCATGAAGCTGGTGGAAACACAAAAAAATGTAGAATATTATAAATGATATCTATGGTCGGAATCAAAAATCTAAAACATTGAAGGAAGACATATCAATTTTTAATGACAATATAACTGTAAGTAATAACAAAGAAAAAGCAGATATGTTTAATAATTCCTTTTCTAATATTGGTGCTGATATGGCAAATAGAATACCGGTGACAAGTATACCTGATAATTTGATTGCTAATGATAAGGTTGAATCTAGCTTATTCTTAAAACCAGTAACTAAAAATGAAGTAACAATACTAATATTAAAGTTAAAAAATAACTGTGCTCCTGCACCAGATAAATTGTATGCTAGAACAATAAAAAATATCCATGATCTAATCTCACAGCCTTTAACTCATATTATAAATTTGTGTTTTTAAAGTGGTAAAATACCACTACAATGGAAAGAATCTATAGTCACCCCCATTTTTAAATCCGAAAATTCGAGTAAACTGAACAACTATAGGCCCATTTCTTTAAACAATCATTTTGCTAAAATATTTGAAATGGCCCTAAAACAAAGGTTGCTTGAATTTTTTCATATAAGTAAGGTTATTTCAGATAATCAATTTGGTTTTGTAAAAAAATCAAGTACAGAAAGGGCTGTAGTTGACCTACTGGAGAAAGTGATAGGAGCTGAGGATGAATCATTGAAATGCTTAGTGGTTTTCCTTAATTTAGCTAAGGCGTTTGACACGGTCTCTTATAAAATTCTCTTAGATAAACTAAGTAATTATGGGGTTAGGGGAATTGCACTAAATCTAATAGCAGATTATTTGTCGGAAAGAGCTCAACGAGTAAAAATTGGCCCAGAATTGAGTTCTGAATCTATAATAAAATTCGAAGTACCACGAGGAACAGTATTAGGACCACTTTTATTTAATATCTATCCGAACAATATCACAAGAATTAATAGTTTCAACGGCCACATTGTTTGTTATGCCGATGACACGGCAATATTATTTATGGGGAAAACATGGGAGGAGGTTAAAACCAGCTCTGAAATGAAACTAAAACAGCTAAACTTATGGCTAAAATTTAACAAACTGACATTAAATATTAATAAAACAAAATATATCGCCTTTAGCATAACAATTGTTGACCAACCTACAAATTTTCATATAAAATTGCATAACGCAAAATGTCAAGGACAAAATTGTGACTGTTCTTCAATAGAAAAAGTTTTCTCTATAAAGTATTTAAGTGTCTTCATAGATCAAACTTTTACGTTGGTCAGACCATATCACTCATGTCAGTAAACGCATAAATTTTATATCTTGAGAGATATTCTACCCAGGAAAAAATTAATCATGGTTTATAACTCGCTTGCAGAATCAGTCTTAAGATATTGTATTGTAGCATGGGGTGGCGCGTTTAACAAAACTCTTAACATTTTAGAAACAGTTCAAAATACTCTATTAAAAATAATTTTTTAAAAAAGAAAACTGTATCCAACAACAAAATTATATGATGAATCCAAGATATTTAGTGTTAAATCCCTCTACATCTACAACTGTGTTTTAAATGTTTATATAAACTCAAGTAAATTTAAATTTCAAAACAACCGATTAACCCGATCAGTAACAAATATGGATGTTAGTATTCAGCAGTTCAAAAAATAAGTAACACAAAGATCCCTAATGTTCTTTGGACCTAAATTCCAACATTCCAGGAACATAATTCCTATAGGTACATATCAAACAAGAACCTAAATTATTTAAATTTAAAAAATACATAAAAGCCTATCTAAAAACCCACTTACAATTATTTTTGGACGCAATGTCTTAATGTATGAACGACAGCATAATCAGAGTAAAATTTGGGTGTATATTGGTATTATAATTAACAAGGTATTCAGCAGCTAGAGAGGTTTACCGTCCGTCTTGTTCTGTTGCATTATCTCTTCGATAGTTAGGTATGTTATTTTTAGTTCCAACCTTAATACTACTTTTATGTACAATTGATACAGTTTCGATTGACATAGTACATTGCAAAACAGGCAACTCTTGCCTAGGCATGGTGCTGAGTCAGTCGACACTAATAGTATAGGATCTAAATGTAAAGTGTTGTACACACATATTTTTGAATAAATTTGAAAATTTGAATTTGACTCTTTCATCTATTTTACGTGTCGTTTTCATGGACATAATAAGTCAGTTTACGTTGACGATTCAAATATACTTACTCGAAATATTTAGGTACTATACTTTATCAGTAATTAAATTTATCACAAAATTGAAAAAAATACATATACTTTATTAAGAAAAACAATTTAAGGGTTTATGTAACTTTATATTTACTTGGTTTACATGAAAGAAGTTTATTATTTTAAAAATGTAATTGTTAATTCTTTTGAAAGTTTGTTAATCCTAAATATTTTTTTTAAATTTAGTGGAGTGACTTTAGATGGTAATTGATTGGATCTCCCGTCACATGCCGACGGGTAAAATCACTAGTGTTAATAATAATAAATATGTTAATTTTACTAAAAAAAAAATTTCTATAAAAAAATCTGCATAGAGCAAAACCTGAGATGCAACAATCAGATGTCAAATTTTATCAATTTTATATAAGGTTTGTAAAGAAACATGAATTTTGATTAAAAGTAAAGTATCTTTTTATTTCACAATATCGCACATTATTATTAAAACAAGTTGTTCATAATTAAAAACGATCCTTCTAATTAAAAAAATACAAAATTTTTCTCAGATTACCGATAACTAAAACATATCATGTTTTATGTATTACACACATGATAACCTTTCCATTTCGTTTAGAAATTAATAAACAAATTGCCTAAAAAAATATTTAAAAATGTAATTAACAGTAAACAGTTCATACTATCTCAATTAGTTAATGGCTGTGTTTTAACATTTCAGCGATGCATTTACATTAACAATACCATATTAATTATTGTTGTAATAATTTAAAAACTCCTAATTTAAGGAATTTAAAGAATAATAGCAACCTCAATTCACTAATCGCTCAACTATCAGCTTTCTCTTTCAATACAGGTAATAGTTCTACCACTAAAATATTTTAAAAAAAGACTAAGTTTTCACTCTAATGGCATATAAAACAACATAATATTATTCTACATCCCACCAGACAGGAGACAATGGGAACCTTCTCTGGTTACATTCTTCTGGTTACAGGCTTCTACAATTTGCAAGCCATACAAATTCTGAGACTAAGGAAGAAGAGGGAATTTTACAATTTATAATTCACGTCCCATTTTCTCAGCGCGGTAAAGTTCCAACGAGAATGGTTCCCTTCGTACTCCAATCAGAGTAAACATGTTAATCAAAAATGAATAACCATTTTCAATTTCGCTGCAAAACGAAAATACAGCCGCATCATATTCTAGTCCAATCAGAGAGTGCAGCAAGCACCCCTACCGGTTTCGAAACTTATTAGTCTCTCATCAGGAGGCACATATGCTTCTCTCTCTGATCCAACCAAAACAAACCCCGGCGTGCAGTCACGGATTGCAACGAACGAAATGGCATAGATGCCCTAGCGGCAAATGCTAGCAAAAGACTAAGTTTTCACTCTAATGGCATATAAACAACATAATGTTATTCTACATCCCACCAGACTGAAAACAATGGGAACCTTCTCTGGTTACACCTCCGACGTTTCTACAATTTGCAAGCCATACGGATGCTGAGACTAAGGAAGATGAGGGAATTTTTCAATTTATAATTAACTTCCCATCTGCTCAGCTTGGTAAAGTTCCAACGAGAATGGTTCCCTTCGTACTCCGATCAGAGTAAACATATAAATCAAAAATAAATAACCATTTTCAATTTCGTTGCAAAACGAAAATACAGCCGCATCATATTCTAGTCCAATCAGAGAGTGCAGTAAGCACCCCTACCGGTTTCGAAACTTATTAGTCTCTCATCAGGAGGCACATATGCTTCTCTCTCTGATCCAACCAAAACAAACCCCGGCGTGCAGTCACGGATTGCAACGAACGAAATGGTATAGATGCCCTAGCGGCAAATGCTAGCAAAAGACTAAGTTTTCACTCTAATGGCATATAAACAACATAATGTTATTCTACATCCCACCAGACTGAAAACAATGGGAACCTTATCTGGTTACACCTCCGAGGCTTCTACAATTTGCAAGCCATACGGATGCTAAGACTAAGGAAGATGAGGGAATTTTACAATTTATAATCCACGTCCCATCTGCTCAGCGCGTTAAAGTTTCAACGAGAATGGTTCCCTTCGTACTCCAATCAGAGTAAACATGTAAATCAAAAATTAATAACCATTTTCAATTTCGAAGTAGTTTTCAATCCTAATAGTAAATTATTAATATTGAAAATATTAAAAATATTACTAAAAGATTTTTAAATTGAAAACTCATTGGTACACTTTCCTGGTGACACCTCCAAGACTTCTACAATTTGCAAGTCAAATGGATGCTGCAGTGAAGACGAGAAGGAAGGAATTCTACACTATGCAATTCACATCCCCCGTCTGCAGCTGGTAAAGTTCCAACGGAAAAATGCACCTAGTTACTCTACGGAGTAATACGACTATAAAATAAAAATGTTTACCATTTTTATTCAGTTGCAATGCGAAGGCAAAACAATCTTACTTTTCAATTAGAATACGGAGTGCAGTCCAGTCCCTTGAACCGCGATTTTCGGCTCTTATTGGCGCCTTCATCGGAAGGAACGTAGGCACTGTTCTCCATATTTTTAACTGATTCGTATCGAGAGGTTTTCCCACCCATTGCAACTGAAGTGAAGATAATAGGTGGCTAGCGCCATCTGGAATTGAAAGACGAATAGTTTCAATCCTAATAGTAAATTATTAATATTGAAAATATTAAAAATATTACTAAAAGATTTTTAAATTGAAAACTTATTGGTACACTTTCCTGGTGACACCTCCAAGACTTCTACAATTTGCAAGTCAAATGGATGCTGCAGTGAAGACAAGAGGGAAGGAATTCTACACTATGCAATTCACATCCCCCGTCTGCAGCTGGTAAAGTTCTAACGGAAAAATGCACCTAGTTACTCTACGGAGTAATACGACTATAAAATAAAAATGTATACCATTTTTATTCAGTTGCAATGCGAAGGCAAAACAATCTTACTTTTCAATTAGAATACGGAGTGCAGTCCAGTCCCTTGAACCGCGATTTTCGGCTCTTATTGGAGCCTTCATCGGAAGGAACGTAGGCACCCTTCTCCATATTTTAACTGATTCGTATCGAGAGGTTTCCCACCCATTGCAACTGAAGTGATGATAGTAGGTGGCTAGCGCCATCTGGCATTGAAAGACGAAGTAGTTTGCAATCCTAATAGTAAATTATTAATATTGAAAATATTAAAAATATTACTAAAAGATTTTTATTTTTATTTAATTGAAAACTTATTGGTACACTTTCCTGGGATTGAATCCAATCCTAATCCCAATCCTATTAGGATTGAAAACTACTTCGTCTTTCAATGCCAGATGGCGCTAGCCACCTACTATCATCACTTCAGTTGCAATGGATGGGAAAACCTCTCGATACGAATCAGTTAAAATATGGAGAACAGTGCCTACGTTTCTTCCGATGAAGGCTGCAATAAGAGCCGAAAATCGCGGTTCAAGGGACTGGACTGCACTCCGTATTCTAATTGAAAAGTAAGATTATTTTGCCTTCGCATTGCAACTGAATAAAAAATGGTATACATTTTTATTTTATTTTCAATTTCGTTGCAAAACAAAAATACAGCCGAACCATATTCTAGTCCAATCAGAGTGCAGCAAGCACCCCTACCGGTTTCGAAACTTATTAGCCCCTCATCAGGAGGCACATACGCTGCTCTCTCTGATCCGGCCAAAACAAACCCCCGCGTGCAGTCACAGATTGCAACGAACAAAATGGCATAGATGCCCTAGCGGCAACTGCTAGCAAAAGACTAAGTTTTCACTCTAATGGCATATAAAACAACATAATGTTATTCTACATCCCACCAGACTGAAAACAATGGAACCTTCTCTGGTTACACCTCCGAGGCTTCTACAATTTGCAAGCCATACGGATGCTGAGACTAAGGAAGATGAGGGAATTTTACAATTTATAATTCACGTCCCATCTGCTCAGCACGGTAAAGTTCCCACGAGAATGGTTCCCTTCGTACTCCAATCAGAGTAAACATGTAAATAAAAAATGAATAACCATTTTCAATTTCGTTGCAAAACGAAAATACAGCCGCATCATATTCTAGTCCAATCAGAGAGTGCAGCAAGCACCCCTACCGGTTTCGAAACTTATTAGTCTCTCATCAGGAGGCACGTGGAGTTGCTTGTTGCACTCTCTAATTGGACTAGAATATGATGCGGCTGTATTTTAGTTTTGCAACGAAATTGAAAATGGTTATTCATTTTTAAAATATTTTACTTTATACCCTTCTAACCATACTGTAATATGAATAAAATAATAATGTAATATATATAATACTCTGAACACATTCTTTAATGACTGTCCAAATAAGCAATATGTGTAAATGGCATTTAAAGATAGATCTTTTTCTTGAGGTAACCCTATGAGACAAAATCGAGTAGCGTGAAATCTGGAAACCGAGGTGGCCAAAAAATTTCAGAAAACCAATGTATAACTTTTCCACTAAAACGATTTTCAAGGTATTGTCATGCATCCAACATACTGTGGCATGGGGCACCATCCTCTTAAAACCATATTTCTTGGCGTAGAAGGAGAGGAACGTTATCAACAAAATTTTCTATTTCATTCTCTAAAAGGACAAAAAAAGCTCCGTGTGTGTGTGCGTGTGTGTGTGTGTGTGTGTGTGTGTGTGTGTGTGTGTGTGTGTGTGTGTGTGTGTGTGTGTGTGTGTGTGTGTGTGTGTGTGTGTGTGTGTGTGTGTGTGTGTGTGTGTGTGTGTGTGTGTGTGTGTGTGTGTGTGTGTGTGTGTGTGTGTGTGTGTGTGTGTGTGTGTGTGTGTGTGTGTGTGTGTGTGTGTGTGTGTGTGTGTGTGTGTGTGTGTGTGTGTGTGTGTGTGTGTGTGTGTGTGTGTGTGTGTGTGTGTGTGTGTGTGTGTGTGTGTGTGTGTGTGTGTGTGTGTGTGTGTGTGTGTGTGTGTGTGTGTGTGTGTGTGTGTGTGTGTGTGTGTGTGTGTGTGTGTGTGTGTGTGTGTGTGTGTGTGTGTGTGTGTGTGTGTGTGTGTGTGTGTGTGTGTGTGTGTGTGTGTGTGTGTGTGTGTGTGTGTGTGTGTGTGTGTGTGTGTGTGTGTGTGTGTGTGTGTGTGTGTGTGTGTGTGTGTGTGTGTGTGTGTGTGTGTGTGTGTGTGTGTGTGTGTGTGTGTGTGTGTGTGTGTGTGTGTGTGTGTGTGTGTGTGTGTGTGTGTGTGTGTGTGTGTGTGTGTGTGTGTGTGTGTGTGTGTGTGTGTGTGTGTGTGTGTGTGTGTGTGTGTGTGTGTGTGTGTGTGTGTGTGTGTGTGTGTGTGTGTGTGTGTGTGTGTGTGTGTGTGTGTGTGTGTGTGTGTGTGTGTGTGTGTGTGTGTGTGTGTGTGTGTGTGTGTGTGTGTGTGTGTGTGTGTGTGTGTGTGTGTGTGTGTGTGTGTGTGTGTGTGTGTGTGTGTGTGTGTGTGTGTGTGTGTGTGTGTGTGTGTGTGTGTGTGTGTGTGTGTGTGTGTGTGTGTGTGTGTGTGTGTGTGTGTGTGTGTGTGTGTGTGTGTGTGTGTGTGTGTGTGTGTGTGTGTGTGTGTGTGTGTGTGTGTGTGTGTGTGTGTGTGTGTGTGTGTGTGTGTGTGTGTGTGTGTGTGTGTGTGTGTGTGTGTGTGTGTGTGTGTGTGTGTGTGTGTGTGTGTGTGTGTGTGTGTGTGTGTGTGTGTGTGTGTGTGTGTGTGTGTGTGTGTGTGTGTGTGTGTGTGTGTGTGTGTGTGTGTGTGTGTGTGTGTGTGTGTGTGTGTGTGTGTGTGTGTGTGTGTGTGTGTGTGTGTGTGTGTGTGTGTGTGTGTGTGTGTGTGTGTGTGTGTGTGAAAAAATGGCTTATGGCTTGGATGCGGGTCCGTTAGCCACAGATTTTTATTTTATTTTTACCTCAATTTATTAGTTTTGTTATTTGTTATTATTTATACCTATTTCACTTAAATGACTATATTTGTTTTTTTTTCAAGTAGTTTATGAGTAATTTAAATATTTCCATTTTATGACAACTTATTAGATATTCTATACTAATTGGAAAATGAACTTGTGTTTGTTCTAAATTGTAATATAATTAATTTATATATCTCTCATTAATTTTGCATTCAAAGAAAATATGGTTCAAATCTGTAATCGAAACATTATCACAAAAACAGACTGATGAATTAACTATTCCTAATTTGTGCAGATGTGACTTTTTGATAAAAAAGCTCCAATTATAATATAATCTAATGTTGTACAAAAAAAGTCGCATCAACCTCTGAGATTATTAGCGACGTATGATATACACATGAGATAGTTTACTTAATATAGTATCTAGTATACAGTGATGAGCGCGCTAATAACCGGCAAAATAACGTAAAAGATGGAAAACATAATACATTGCGAAACAAAAAGAGATGAAACTAGTGGAGGTGGAAATTATAGTTATAAACGTATAAATCAACATTACATTACATACTTTCCCACCTTTAGACGTGTGAGAAGAGTATGACAACAGGGAACTTGCATAAATTTTTAAATTCGAAAAAAATTTTATAAATCACAACAGAACATAATTTAAAACATGTATCACAGATAAAAAAATTTTGTAGGTCTTTCGTTAGGCCCCCAAAGGCGATTAAAAATTCAAATTAAAACAGGTGACCTAAAACGCGTCGTGACGTCATTCGTTTGTACATTACATTTTTACAACAAAGTAAACAGAATTTTAAATTAGACGTTATAAACGTCAGTAGAAATTACATTTATTTGACGTTACAAGTGTTTTGATCGTTTGAACTATTCATAGAAAACTGTACTTTTACAAAATGGTTTTATTTTCCGTAGTAAACCTTTTTTCCTTTCCTTCAATAACTATATCAAACTCCAATGTCAACAAACTGGTATATATTATTACAATGACATACGATAAACGTTATTAAAATATAAATATTTTTCCTTTATTTCGCGACGAGGTATACCAAAATAGGTGAAGGCCAATAAACTAAAGAAGAAGAAGAAGAATATACCTAATTTTAACCATAAACGGAACCATATAGTTAAACTGAGTGACGTCACGGGCCGTTTGACCTATTTTAAAATACCGAAGACTTTAAATTTGTACTTCTAAGTTATTATGAGTTTTTGAAGCGTGAAATTTTGGAAATCTTATTTTTATACAAAACTAAACATTATGTAATAAAAAAAATGTGCAAGTTCCCTACTGTCACTGTGCCAGTAGAGTTTTATAAAATACTCCAGTCAGAGAAGTTTTAAGGTGGGAAACTATGTAATGTACTGTTAATTCTTTATAGGATTATGACGATAATTTCAACCTCCACTAGTTTCATCTCTTTTTGTTTCGCAATGTATTATGCTTTCCATCTTTTACGTTATTGTGCCGGTTATTAGGGCGCTCATCACTGTATAATACTAAAGATAACAAATATTAAATTTTGTTAAATACATAGATATTTTTAAGGAATTTTACCAAATGTTTTTAAGCAATTAAGATTAGGATTAGGAGAGCAGTTGGATAGTTTGTGTAAACTTGGTTAATTTGATACAGTCGACGTATTCGTGTCAGCTTCTTTATCCTCGAATTTGAGTTTTGTGAGTTGTTTCGTGAATTTTAATGAGCGCTCGGATGTATATGAATGGATTTTGGATAAGAGTTGTCTATATGCTTGAATGCCTTCTTCTTTACGTGCCATCTCCGCGACGAAGGTTGGCAATCATCAATGCTATTCTCACTTTTGACACTACAGCCCGAAAGAGTTCAGGTGAGCTGCATCCAAACCATTATCTGAGATTTCTCAGCCAGGACATTTTTCTCCTTCCTATGCCGCGCCTTCCTTGAATCTTTCCCTGCATAATTAATTTTAGGGGTTCATATCTGTCACCACGTGTTATGACCCAAGTATTGAAGTTTTCTTATTTTGATGGAAGTATCTCCAGTATCTCCCTGCTGTTCTGTATTCTCTTTAGTGATTCCTCATTGGTTATTCTTTCTGTCCAGGAGATTCTCAGCATTCTTCGATACGTCCACATCTCAACTGCTTCCAATCTATTGGGGCATTGTTTCTGTTTCTTGAGAGTCCATGTCTCCACACCATACAAAAGAACAGAAAATACATAACATTTTATTACTCGCTTTCTATTCTAAGATTTAGGCTAAGGTCTCTACTACATAATATTTGTTTCATATTAGTTAATGCACTTCTAGCCTTCTCTATTCTAATTCGGATTTATTTGGTATAATCGTTTGTTTCACTAATGTTTGTCCCTAAATAGTTATAATTCTGAACTCGTTCTATCGTTTTATTATTTACGTGTAGATTGATGTTTCTAATATTTTTCTTTGACATAACGATGAATTTCGTTTTCTTTATGTTTAGTGTCAGTCCACATTCTTCACTCGTTGCAACAACCTTATCTAAAATTCTTTGTAGATGTGTAATAGTTTCTGCTATTAGCATTGTGTCATTGGCGTATCTAATTTCACATATGGGTAGGCCATTTATTTTTATGCCTGGTACTTCATCTTCTAATGCTTTTTTGAATATTTCTTCTGAGTATGCGTTAAACAGTGATGGCGACAAGACACAGCTCTGTCTAACGCCTCTTTTGATTTTTATTTTATTGGTGTTTAAATTATTTACTCTTATGACAGCTTCTTGTTCATAACACAGATTATTTATTATTCTTGTATCCCGTGTGTCGATGTTCTTTGTTCTCAGGAGTTTTATTAACGGATTATGTTTCACCATATCGAATGCCTTGTTATAATCTAGGAAGTAGACATAGATGTCCTGATTTACATCTAAACATCTCTGTATTAGCACATTTACTGCAAATAATGCTTCTCTGGTTCCTTGAGTATTTCTAAATCCGAACTGAATTTGTCCTTAAATGTCTAATGTATCTCTATTTATAACATTTTTTGTTCCTTTTGTGTTTTCAAATAAATCAACTGTTTCGTCGAAATTAATATTTGTTTTTTCGCAATTTAATAATTGTTTAATTGGTTGAATTAGCGTTTCTAAAGGTATTGTCAATATTTTTGTTTTTATTCTTTTTTTTTTCTGGGTTGACTTTGAAAATACATTGTCACTAGCTGATAACTCAATAAGAGGTGTTAGATATATGTCAAATTCTTGTGGTGCTGGATGCTCTTTATTTTCATTAACAGAACAAGAATTATTTTGTAGACTGGAAGGTGAAAGGTGGTTAGTTATGGTTGTGTAGGATGATGCATGCGTTATAGACTACAACAAAGCATTTGGTAAGGTAAAACATGCTCGAATTATAGAAGTACTCAAAAACAAGAATCTGGATATGAGGGATGTAATATTGATATCAAATTTGTACTACAGCCAACGATCAAATGTGAAAATTGGCTGAGAAATGTCACAAGAAATGGAGATAAGGAGAGAGGTCAGGAACGGTTGCATACTGTCGCCGTTATTGTTTAATGCTTATCCTGAAGAAATCATACAAGAAACTTTGATAAACGAGACAGTCTGCACAAAAGTGAATGGAAGTTTATTTAAAAACAATAAGTATGCCGACAATACAGTCATAATAGTCGACAACTTGGAAGACTTAAAAGAGTAATAAACAAAATATTAAGATATAGTGAAAAACACGGACTCTCCCTTAACATCAGAAAAACTTAACATCAAATTTATGAAAATTAACAAGAAAAACAATACAAACTAAATGTTAACGGTAGGTGGCCAGCAGATTGAGAGAGTAAAAAATATACTTACTTGGGAACGGTAATCACAGAAAATAACGATTATACTGTAGAAATAAGTGAGAATTGAAAAAGGACCTGCCAACTTCGTGAAAATGAAAAATATTTTATGCAGCAAAGATTTGACATTGGCCCTCAGACTAAGACTAATTAAATGTTATGTACACAGGGTGCTTTAGAATATTACTATTGTGCTTTATTATTTTATGGAGCAGAATCATGGACATTAAATCGAGATGCAATAAATCGACTTAACGCGTTTGAAATGTGGACATTTAGAAGATTGTTAAGGATTTCATGTGTAGCTAGAGTAACGAATATAGAAGTGTTAAGGAGAATAGGCAGAGAGGGAGATTGAAAACACAATAAAAGAAAGGAAATTACAATATCTCCAACATGTGATGAGAGACGAAAGATATAACATCCTGAAACTCATAATTGAAGGAAAAATAGAGGGTAGGAGGGGCGCATGAAGAGACGCGGTTCTGGTTGAAGATCCTGAGAGAATGGTTTGGTTGCAGCTCAAGGCAACTGTTCAGAGCAGCTGCCTCGAAGGTCAAAATAGCCATGATGTTTGCCAACCTTCGTTGAGGAGATGGCACTTAAAGAAGAAGAAGAAGGATGATGGGGCTAGTGAGGTGGGCATATTTGTTTTGGATATCACTGGTATTGCATGAACTACATATATCGTACTATGATATATCGTACGTTGTTATGTGGGTTGTGGGTGATGTTTTTGGTGGTGACGTTGAATTATTTGATATATTTGTAGAGGTACATGTGTTGTTGAAGGTGTAATAACAGTCGTTTTTGCTGAAGATTCTGTAGTAGCTTCGTTTCTGTTTTTGAAAGTGTAGCAGTTGGGAGATATGTATCTTAGTGATTTATGTTTACTGAGCAACTACTGGACATGCGTTGTTTACAATGGAAACATACGTTGTTTAGTGTCAAAAAAATTCTAATATTAGTCTGGTCATAAGTTATTACAATGGAATCGGGAATTGGGATTGTGGATGGAGATTATGTAAATATGTCGACGGAAACTAAGTCCATGTTTTTATTCAGGATGGGTGGTTCCTATTCGCAAAAAATGGCATTTATGGAGTTAGTTTTAGCCCTAAAATTAAAAATTATTTCTCTATTATCTTATGCAGGATAGTAAGAGATACATTGGGTATTAGGAGTCTTTCACTTGGAGTAATAATTATTCTATGAAATTGAATATGTGTATTGTTCACAGTGATGAAACCTCCACTGTTTGAAAAAATTCATCTATGACTTGTTTGGTTGACAAATAAATACAGATACGATTGTTTGTGATTCTTGATGAAAAAAGAATATATTTTTGACTAATAAAAGAACCGACTGCTAACAAGTAATCTTCAAATTTAACATTATTAAGAGAATTAAAGACTATTGCTTGTATTTCGGATGGATAGATTGGTTCTTGCTGTTTACTGGCTATAGCTGAGTAAGATAAAGGTGGTTGTGACGTAGATTACGATAATTCATCGCCATTATTAGTAATATCAAATTCCATTTTTAATCACCATTTGTTTATAAAAAAAAACGACCTGTTTCGCTTCAGGTTTTGGTAGTTACCGTTGCCGACAGAAAACTGGTGTTGAAAAAAGGCTGGTATAATTTATTTACGGCATTTATAAGATTGTGTGGTTATAAATTATTAACAAGTAATTAAGAACTTAATAGAAAAGAGTGTTGAATATAACAAGTCATTAGTCCTAATATTTGTTGACTACGAAAAAGTTTTTGACACCATAAGTCATCAAAAAATATTAAAAGCCTTAACAGAGTGTCGTATAGATCATCGTTATATAAACATGATTAAATACATATATCAAAATGCGACAGCAAGCGTGAAACTGGCAGATAAGAAGACCAACGCATTTAAAATAAAACAAGGAGTGCGACAGGGAGACACAATTTCGCCAAAATTGTTTACACCTTTATTAGAGCATATGTTTAACAACGCAAATCTGAGAGAAAAAGGAATTAATATCAACGGAGAAATACTTAGTCATTTGATATTCGCTGACGATATTGTTCTTTTTGCTGACAGCATCGATGATGCAGTATCGCAACTGGAGAAACTATACCTAGCCTCCTTACAAGTTGGATTAAAAAACAACCATACAAAAACGCAAATCATGACAAATCTTGTGTTAAGCGGAAAGATTTCAGTAAATGGCATGCCTATTGAAGAAACCACTTCTTATAAGTAGGTACTTAGGGCACGACATACGCATAGGAAGAGATAATCAAACGTGCGAACTAAGCCGCCGCATAGGACTCACTTGGGTGGCATTCGGAAAGCTGAGCTATGTCCTTAAGTCAGAACTACCTATGTGTCTCAAAAGAACAGTATTTGATCAATGTGTGTTGCCAGTACCTACCTATGGTGCAGAAACTTTAACATTAACCAAGAAAGTAAGAAATAAAATTTGTGTTACCCAAAGAGCCATGGAACGCTCAATGTTAGGCATTTCTCGTCGGGATTACGTTCGAATTACGAACAGGGAGATAAGATGGAAAACAGGAGTGACGGATGCCATAGAAACAATTATGACCCTAAAGTGGAACTGGGCTGGACACAGCTAGAATGTCGGATAACAGATGGACACAGCGAATAATAAACTGGAGACCAAGACAAGATGCATATCGAAGTAGAGGTCGTCCGCCAACCAGATGGTCTGATGACATCAAACAGATCGACAGAAACTTAATGCAGACAACACAGGACATAAATGCATGGAGAAGACTGAGAGAGACCTATATCCAGCAGTGGATAGATCCGGGTTGAATGATGATGACGATGATGATGTGGTTATAAATTACTTATTAATAGTAAAATATTTTCTCAAGGATAATTTTTTTCAATACACAATGCACCAACACTCATAGGCGGTGGTTATATTGGATACGGGTTCGTACGAAACTTTATTCGTACGAATTCGTACTAATTTAAGTCGTAAGACAGATTAGTTACATTAGATGTGACCTATTCGACCTATGATCAAAATCGATTTTTCGCATTTTTGCATAAAATTTTATTTTTGAACATGTTCCACCAATTCTGGACAAAAATATACTTCATATTCGGATTCAGCGACCTGGAAAATATAAATAATGACCAAAATATGCCATTCACCTGTTATGGCCGCTTTTTCGATTTCAAAGCCTCAAATTAGGGGTGTACCGCTCACCTATATATCGTATCTTATGACTTTTCCATTAGACTAATAGGAAAAAGCCACGATTGCAAAATTTAGTTGGTGGTTCGGCCATAGAGTTTTTTCTTAATAGTTGTCTAAACTTACTTGATAATTCAAACAGAGGTTTTTCTTTGCCACCATACTCCCTAGGCAATATTTCTTGTGGTATATATTTGAACAAATCTTCTATGGCTTTGTGTACGTATATCTAAAAGACATTTTTTTATATTAATTATTACAATAACAATAGGAATTTATAGAATAAAAAATGGTTTTCCAGCTGTTTGCTTGGTTGAAAAAATAGCATTGCAGCGTTAAGAAAAACGAAGATGTGTCTCTAATTATTTTTCAAATGTGACAAATAAAAATGTGCCTACCTTCTCCCTTAGTCCTTTGTGCAGATATTTTCGATAAAGGGTTATTAATGACTCAGCATAATTTGGAGCATTAATTATGTGCATTTCTTTCATATCACTAGCCCATAATTCCTAAAAGGAGAACTGAATATAACGATATAGTATACAAACATAGGTTATATTTTTAAAAAGATATATAGACCAGTAAGGATCTGTTTTTAGGTGGATGTGAGAGGTGGCATTCAGATTTTTGCGGATAAGGTTAGGTGATAACTTCGTTAATAATAATTTATTTATGCTCCTTCTCAAATATGCCCGGAACATTAATAAAAAAAATTAAATATTTAAAAATTTCAAAAAATTTCGTTTTTTTTTTCTACTTTCTTTGCTTATAACTTAAAAACTATTCATTTTAGAACAAAGTCCTATAAGAGTAAAACAAAGATAATTAAATTTTCTATCAGATACGATTGGTTAAATTGTCTTAATTTATCATCCTTGCTTCAAAAAGCAATAAATATAAAATAAGGGGGCAAAACAAGCCTGTCTTTATTCAATGATTTTCTATCACTTAGGTTACACTTGGAACTTTCCTAATTCGCTTAGAGAATTTTTGTAATGTGCTAAAACCGTACACCAAATTTCATTAAAATTGACTTACTAGATTTTGCATATTATTTTGCAATCTAAACTTTTTTTAAAAAATTAAAAATTTTTAAAATCTTGCACAGCAAAAACTAGAACATAGAAAGATTTGTCATTTTTTTACATATAAAGAAGTACTCCACCTATCTAATGCACTTTACAGAATTGAAATCGGATTATTTAAGCAGCCTCAGCAACGTTTTAAAGTTATAAACAATTTTTTGGCTTATAAACAAATTAGTGCTATGGCCAGGAGGGGTTGCTACAGGCTCCTTTATTTAGACGGATTTAACCAAGTTTTTTTATGTATTTTGACCCGTAGCACACGAATTTTTTGGGTAACTGTTGATCCGGATGTCTATAAGATTGATATAAACAAAGAACTTGAGGAATTACATAAAATCGATTTTTCGCAAAATAAAACATTTTTTTGTATATCTTGGGTAATTCTAAGCAAAAAATGTTCCTACAAGTTTTTTCGTAGGAAGCATAGTTTTCGAGATAAACGCGGTGGAACTTTCAAAAAATCGAGAAGTTGCGAAATGTTTGAATTCGAATTCTGCTGATAGCATTTGAAAGGTTAAGTCAAATTATACCGGTTTTAATTATTTGCATTGCTAAAAATCAATTTTTTTATTATTAAACAAAGCTATTTGTTTATAAGCCAAAAAATTGTTTATAAATTTAAACATTGCTGGGGCCACTTAAATAATCCGATTTTAATTCTGTAAAGTATGTTAGATAGGTAGAGTACCTCTTTATATGTAAAAAAATTAGCCAACTTCTAAATGGTCTACTTTTTGTTCAGAAAGATTTTAAAAAATTTGAACTTTTTTAAAAACATTTAGATTGCAAATTTATTATGCAAAATTTATTAGGTCGATTTTAATGAAATTTGGTATACGATTTAAGTATATTACAAAGAATTTCCCAAGTGAATTACTAAGGTTCTAAGTGCCACCAAAGTGGTTAAAAAATATTGAATAACAACAGACTTATTTTGCCCCCTTATTTTGTATTTATTGCTATATTGCAGAAAAGGTAATACCTTAAGACATTTTTTGCCAGTCGTATATCATACAAAATTCATTTATCTTTATTTTATTTCTTTACGACTTTGTTCCAAAACGAATCGTTTTAAAGTTATAAGCAAAGAAAGTAGAAAAAAATCGATGTTTTTCGAAATTTTTAAATATTTTAATTTTTTTATTAATGTTCCGGTCATATTTGAGAAGGAGCATAAGTCAATTATTATTACTGAAGGTGTCACCTAACTTTATCTGTACAAATCCGAATGCCACCGCTCACATCCAAAAATAGAGGTTTTTTCGCAGATCCTTACTAGTCTAATAGGTATAGTACAAAATTTGAATTAAATAGTGTTACACAAATATGTTTGTACGTTTCAGAAACAACTCTTTTTGGGACTTTGTTCAAGAATTCACCTTCATTCTGATCTATTTTTTACTTGGCTTTTCCAATTTTCATATTTAAAATTGAGATTTTGTATAATTCCCAAATTCTTTGCCCCATTATATTTTAGTTTAAGCCTTTGTACATCATGCGTCTTAAAATTTTTCTTTCAAAGGTAGCTGACTTTATTTCTTCAATTTGAGTGTCTAGCTTTCAGATCCAAATGTGAATGGATTCAGATATCATGTTTCTTGTACTTGTTGTTTTAATTGCATGCATGTATGCTTGTTTTTAGACTCATTGATTTTCAAGCCCAGTCTCTTATTATTTTCTTAAGTGTAACCTTAAATAGTATGCATAATAAGGTATCTCCCTCTGGTTTTTTCTTTTCACATCGATTTTTTCTATTATTTCGTTTTGTATCCATATGTTAATTTCCAGTTTTAGTGTGTCCTTCAACAATATTATTATTAGTTTTTTGACTATTTTACATGTGTCATCGCTTGGATTAGAAATTCTCAACTTATTCTCAAGTTGTATTATATATTACTTATAGTCCAGTCGGGTTAGACGAATAACAGGCCTAACCATGCATTACGAGCTGCCACAAATTTTATTTTTCTAATCTTTAGGAAGAGGGTCAATAGTAGTGCAAATTTAAAATATCCATTGAATCAGTGGCGGCTCGTATCACTTTAAGAAGGTAGTGCCAGAACTCGGGCAGCCGCCAAAATTTTTAGTGACGGATTCACGATATTGTCAAAAAAGGTATACTTACAACAAAAACTAAAAAAATATATGCGCGGATACTTTTATCTTATGCATCTTATGTTTATTGATCTGAGGTACCAAGCAATTGTCAAACATTGATCAAAACAGTTCCGTAAATTAATTAATAATAAAAACCTCTTAACCTACCACCAGCAATTACTGCTGATAGTGCTTGAAGATTGTTATTACGATTTAGTCTCTATTTACCAATTTATAATAATAATACTATTTCATTATTCACACACATGCACAAATTTTTGTAATGTCACTTTTAAAGTTTACGATATATGAAGCTGATTCTTCTATTTTTTGGTTGCAAAGTTTTCAATGACTTTATTATTAAAATTATCAATACAATTTACAAAATGCTTTTCTGCAGATAGCATACCTAAAGCACTATGTTTTAACATCGAAAAACAGCGTTCTGCTTCAGATGTTGATATAGAAATGGTAACTAAAATACTTAAAATTTAATAGTTTCTTCAAATGTGATTTTAAGTCTTCCCTCTACAATAAAACCGATAGTAATACCGATAATAGTAAAACCGATAATACAGTACCTACTTCTAATTCAGTTTAAAATCGAGTTTTGCTTAAAAATTAAAATTGTCTCCATGTTTCATTATGAAATGATTCGGAGAACTGATGCTTATAAGCAAAAACTTCTCCGACATAAATAAATTAGAAGCAACTAATGCCCGGTTGCACCAACAGATCTTAAGCTTAAGTCGAGAATATCATAAGAATTAATATAATATAATTATAATATGTTACAATAAGAATACCATAATATAATAATAGATATAATTGATAATAAGGTAAGAATCTAAAATTATGGTGCAACGTAAGTGATACTCAAGGAGGCCCTATTTATAAGTAGAGATTAGCTAAGCTGGAGCTTAAAATCTGTTGGTGCAACCAGGCATTAATGTCCGGAGAAGGTAGACCTTAGAAAGATCTGGTACTTTGAATAATATGAACATTTAAGTCGTTGTCTAATTCGGCGGTAAAATTGACCAGCTCCTTAAATATGCCTCTATTTTCTGAATTTTCTTTTTCGTCGTGACCTCTTAAAGCTAACTCGAAAGCTCCACAAAACCTTATAACATTTGTAGTTTTTTTTAAACATTTAAAAAAAATATTCTTAAAAATTTAAAATAGTATTCTTCATTGTCAATTAATAAACTAAACTTAAGAAATAATCAAAATATTATTTATACTACACCCAAGATCATGATGCACTAAAAGTTTAATTATAAATACAAAAACCTTTTAACAGAAAATATACATAATAAAAGCGACAAACCAGCACGTAAAGAAACTCCACCTCGTGCCCGGCACAGAGATTCTCAATTTAAGGTATACTAATAGTCCAATATAGCTTTTTCTCTGTCACTTACATAGAATGCTCGTAAAATCTTTCTCTCTTTAGTCGTGCCAGTACTGACCTTTGGCAAGAAGGAGATTCTCCTGTCGAATAATCTCCGCTGTCGGCAGGGATTGTATTACGCCCATAGTTGCCATATTTTATAAAATTTATGAAGATCAAAAGAAATAGACACAAAAAATTAACAGGAATTAAAAAGTTTTGAAGATAAAAAAGATGTTTCTGCATAGTTAGCAAGGTAGTGCCATGGCTCTATGGCACTACCTCACGACGGGCCGCCACTGCATTTAATGCCGCCGATACGTTAGCCGCCATCTTGATTTTAAACGAGAACCGTTTTTGCTCAACACCTCCGCCATTTTCACCTTTTGGACAAAAATTATAAGAACTAAAATTGTTGAAAATATGATTTTCTATAATTTCATTGGTTACAATTTTTTCGTGATAAAATTTTGCTAAAATCAATATTTAAGGTAGTACGTATGCGGTAAAATCGCGAGAGTAGGAACCGTATGGTTTTACAGCAATTTTTTTTGTTTAATATCTCGGCCATTTTCAACTTTTTGACAAAAAGTGTAAGGACTGAAACTGTTGCAATTGTGATTTCTTAGAATCTTTCGAGAGAACCAGTGGCGGATCTAGGAGGGGGAATGGAAAAATTCAAACCAACAGGGTCCAACATTTAAAAAAAAATGTTGAAATATAACAAATATATCAGCTAACATGAAACTTAAAAGATCGACAGAAAAATACAACCAATAAACCCGCTAGTTAATAAAATTAAGTGAACTTAATGCATATAAGTTATTATTTACTTGTGTCTCATGTAGTTTGGTTGGTGTTTCATTGGAAGTTTCAAAAATTGTATAAAATATAGTTCTCTTCATTTTTGTTTATGTAAAATTATCTTGTAAAGTTAATAATAAATAAGACAATTCAATAATTATGCGTCCCCTCCAGTTCCGCTACTTTGCCCTTAACTCGGAAAATATTGATCGCATAAAAAAATTATGGAAAACAAGAAATTGCAGGAAATTGCATTTCCAACAATTTTAGTTCCTACCATTTTTGTCGAAAAAATGAAAATGGCGGAGATATTAAGCAACAACTGTACTCCTTTAAAATCAATTGAGCGGCTAACGCAACAGCGGAATTCAGTCGCGATTTTAAATTTGCATTACTATTGACCTCCCCCAAAGGATAGAATTAAAAAATTTGGCGCAGTTCAGAAACAAGATTCAATTCAAAAATTATTCTCCCCCCACCCCTTTTTACTATTTTCCCGCTTAACTTAAAAAATATCAACCGCACGAAAAAAATCATATTTGCAACAATTTTGGTTCTGGCCATTTTTGTCTAAAAGTTGAAAATGGCGTAGATATTGAACAAAAACAATTGCTATAAAATCAATCAGGTCTTACGCTCGCGCCTTTACCGCATACGTACTAAAATATTAATTTTACCAAAAAAAAACGAAAGAAATCAAAAGTGTATAAAATTTAATTTTCTTCATGTTTTTATAGGTATATTTTTGTTGTAAAACTAATATTAAACGTGTTAGTCGTTTCAATAGTCGTTCAATAATTATGCTCTAACTATCACTATTTTACGCCAAAACTCAGAAAATATCGACCGCACGAAAAATATTGTAATAAACAAAATTATAGAAAATCATATTTTCAACAATTTTAGTTGGTATAATTTTTGTCGAAAAGTTAAAAATGGCTGAGATATTGAGCAAAAACAGTTATCGTTTAAAATCAAGATGGCGGATGACACAACGGCGGAATTCGGTCGATATTTTATAATTACCCTACCATTGACCCCCCTAAGGATTAGAAAAATAAAACTTGGGGCAG